>NC_034604.1:54310564-54369541 GCF_900095145.1 Mus pahari | reverse complement strand
TATCCAGCTACTGCACTGAAGCTGTTTATCAGGTTTAGGAGTTCTCTGGTGGACTTTTTAGGGTCACTTATGTATACCATCATATCATCTGCAAATAATATTTTGACTTCTTCCTTACCAATTTGTATCCCCTTGATCTCCCAACTCATTCTTTCTACATCTCCAAGCTTCCTGCTCCTTCATTCTGCGTCCCATCCCTTAGGTGGTAATGATCAAATCCCAGCCTCTTGCTCCTCTGAGCATCCCTACCCGTTTATTTCCCCCACAGATCCTAGCGGGTAGTGCCCGAGGGAAAGTGGCTGGCCGATCGAAGCAGGCAACGGTAAGGAGGAGGGGCCCTTTTCCCAGGGACAGCTATGGGAAAGGACCTGGCTGCTAGGGAACAGCTGGCCATCATCCTCTGAAAGCCTGCTCCCGTGCTCAGGTTCCCAATGGCTTAGAGGAACAGAACCACCACTCCGAGACGCACGTGTTCCACGGGTCACCTGGGGACCCGGGGATCGCCCATCTGGGAGCAGCGGGGACTGGGTCGGTCCGTAGTCCAAGCGCCCTGGCACCAGGTGAGCGGCTGCCTGGCATCCTGGGCCACCGATGGCTCTGAGTCTCAGCAAGCAACCCAGATTGGTTACCCAGCTCAGGCTAGACCCCCCACTGCTGGAGACCTCCCCGAGTCTGGAGACTGTCTTCTCCTCATGCACCCCAACCCCATCTCTGCTCTCTTGATTCCTCTCCCCGTCCTTTGCCTTTCTCTTCTGGGGTGTGGGAGTGGGGGGATAGAGCCCAGCCCTTGCCTGTCACCAATACCATTCCATCCCCAGGCTATGCAGAACCCCTGAAAGGCGTCCCACCGGAGAAGTTCAACCACACCGCCATCCCCAAAGGCTACCGTTGCCCCTGGCAGGAGTTCATCAGCTACCGAGACTACCCGAGTGGCAGCAGAAGTCACACTCCCATCCCCCGCGACTATCGCAACTTCAACAAGTAAAGCCAGGCTGAGTGGGACACACAGGGTGGGGAGGCCTGGGTACTTTCTTATTGCTAGCTCTAGCCCCAGGACTTTGTAGAAGTTTAATGAGATCTTGCTAGAACAGTGACTCACACCTGTTAGACATTCAATAAGTACGTGCGTGCATGTGCGTGTGTGTGTGTGTGCGCGCGCGCGCGTGCGCGTGCGTGTGCGCGTGTGTGTGTGTGTGTGTGTGTGTGTGTGTGTGTGTGTAAAAGATGACTATTCCACTCCTCCATCACATGTCACAGTGTGGACCAGATTCCCATCCTTTTACAAAGGTAATGACCATGCTCAGGGATGTGAACACTCTGTTGAACCTGGAGGAAGGAGCATCCTGGGGCTTCAAGTCCCGAAAGTCTGGGTTGACCCGAAAGCTCTCCATCCAGCTCTGGGATAAAAACCTCTGTTCTTCTCTGAGGACACCTCCACATCTCACCAGTTCTAGGCTCACCCTGCTAAGGTGGCTTCGAGCCTGTGGAAAGCAGGAAGTTGCAGACTTGAGGGTTGCTGACGGAGTGGCCTATACAGGGCTGTTTCTGGATATGTTCCTCTGGTTTGGGCTGCAGTGAGTGAAAACAAGAAGGGTCCAGAGAGGAAGGTGCTGACCTGCTGAGTCCACACATGAAGACTGTGAGGCAGACACTTCCATCCTAAGAAAAAGGATGGGGTCCTTGAGAATACACAGCTAGAGAGGGACCCGACTGCCTTTAAACAGCAGACTGGACAAGAGGCATTGACAGGAGGGACCGGGCAGAAGAGTCTCTGTGAGACCCTGAAGTTTTCCACCCTGCCACATTGCTGGCCCTCCTAGGTCCTCACCCACTGCCTGATCATTTATTCTGCTCCTCCGTGGGTGGGCTCAGTTCTGGCAGCTGGCTTTCTACTTGGCTGACTTGCAGGCATTTCCCACTCATGTGTCTCAGAATGGCAGCTGAGGTACACCCCTAGCAGCGGGAGTGTGCTAAGGACGCCTCTTCTGAGACGGAAGGAGCACCTGAGGCAGCAGAGAAGAAATAGCTCTCTGGTGGACAGGCAGGGCCCAGCCAAGATGCTGGACTCCCAGTTATGGCTGTGAGGCCTTGCTGGGTTCAAACACTGGCCGGCCTGTTCCTGCTAGGTTTAGCTGAGGTAGCCCTCCAAGTAGTACTGCCCCGGAGGGACCCTAGGTCGTGGCTAAGGCTTGCAGTTCCACCCTTTCCCACTGGTCCCTGCTGCAGGGGAACTGCAGGAAGACTGCTTTCTGTATTTCTTAAAAGGGCTGTAGATGCAACGGAGGGATCCAGCACTGGCCTAGTGTGCATGAGGCCTCATGTTCAGCGCCCGGCACTGCTCTCTCCTCGCAAACGACTTAAAAAATCAAATACAGTATTAGCCAAGTATGAATGGAGAGAGAGAGAGAGAGAGAGAGAGAGAGAGAGAGAGAGAGAGAGAGAGAGAGAGAGAGAGAGAGAGAGAACATGGCTGTCCCTAGGTGTGGAGGAGATCTTGAAGACATGTGGAAGACCGTAGCCAGAGGCAGAGAGGACATCTGGGAGTCCAGACAGGATCTGTTTGTGGGTTACTCTCCCATCCCTGTTTGCTTTGCAGTGGTTAACAAGATTGTCAGGATGCCCTGATCTCAGGAAGTGTGAGAAGTTGCTGTGTGTGTGTGTGCAAGTACTTTGTTTCATTTTGTAGCCTTTTCTCCCTCAAGTGTGTGCTTTTGAAACCCACCACCTTCATACGTAGATTCTATTTCCCCTGAGTGGCAGTATGGCTCTGGCTGGTCCACCCCTACATCAGAGGGTGCCGGCTGTTTCCCTGCCTGTCAATGTCTTGCTCTCTGCTTCTGCACGGGAGCACGCAGGCGCCTCCTCCAGCCATCTGCTTAGAGGCAGAGTTGCTGGGTGACAGTTTACACGGTTTCAGGTTAAAAAAGATTCTGCTAATCTGTCCTCTGAGATAAAAAGCACCGATATGCCCACAACCCAAACCAGCAGATGAGTAGTGGGACATCATCCCTGCTGCCTCATTAACTTCAGCATCCTCTCCTTTGGCGGTCTTGGGGGAGTGGTTGGTGTGCATGTGTGTGTGTGTTTGTCACTTGCGTTTTGATGATTCTTTGGAAGTCCCCCTCGGTCCTCCAGGCTATTGGTATTTTGTGGTAAGGGGGAGTGAGATAAGGCAAGAGAAATCCACCTTCCAGTGTTCTCTTCTGGCACTGACTGGTGCGAAGCTTGGAACTTTGCCTACGGCACTTCTAACTGGAAATCTCCCTTCTACTTCCACAAGGGACAGACTCGGACAAGGCAGAACGAGGGACACCACTTAATGATAGTATAGAACTTTGCTGCCTAGAAGGGGAAACTGAGGCCCCAAGAGACCTCACATATGTACGTGTCTATTAACCCTCCTTCATACAGCCCCCCTTTCCTGTTTCTCTTCTAGGACCCCCGTGCCATTTGGAGGACCCCACGTGGGGGAGGCCATTTTCCACGCAGGCACCCCCTTTGCCCCGGAGTCCTTCAGTGGCTTGGAACTTCTCCGCCTCAGACCCAATTTCAACAGGGTTGCTCAGGGCTGGGTCCGGAAGCTCCCAGAGTCTGAGGAGCTGTAGCCTCAGCCTGGAGCTACAATTCCTTGGGCTCGAGGCTCAAGAAACATCATGCCTGTCTTGACTTTGCTTGCTTGCTTTTCTTTCTTCTTCTTTTCTTTCCTCCTCTGCACCCTTTACTGAGACAGGATCTCACTCTGTAGCCTAGATTGGCCTGGAACTTGTAGCCCGGGCTGGCCTTGCCTCAGCTTCCCACGTGCTAGGATTACAAAGTGAGCCGACTTCAGCTTGTGAAGCGTGTTCACACACTGAACATTATTAGATATAGCAGTTTAAAGGTCAATGAGTTCATTAATCCTCAAAGCAGATGTGCATCAAGCATTAGATCTAATGTGGATTTGGAACCTGCCCTAGACTCACAGTCTCAGATTGGCCTGTTATAGAAGCTAGTATCAAGTACTCCAGGTGACCCATGTCACCTGCCTATGATGTATGTCTGTGGGAAGTTAGAGCCATGCCTGCCCCTGCCTGGCTCCAGCATCTGTCACCAGATGACAGACTGCTCAGTAGTAGTCCATCTACATATAGATTGTTCTATTAACCAGGCATAGTGGGATATGCCTAAAACCCCAGCACTTGGGAGATAGAGGCAGGAGGACTGGAAGTTTGAGGTCACTCTTGACTAGACAGTGAATTTAAGGCCAGCCTGGGCTATACAAGACTATCTTAAAAGAAAAGAAAAAGCTCTATCTCAGGTTGGCCATGATCTGTAGCAGAGGGTCATCTTGCATTGAGACTTCTGCCTCCCTCTCCCAACTGCTGATTGGCAGGCGTGCACCCCATGACTTCCCACTTACGAAGACCCAGCTGGTTTTCATCTGCACATGCGCTCACTTGAAACCTGCCGCAGGCTAGACAGTGCCAGGTCTAGGTCTCAAGGACATGATAGGGAGGAGATTTGTAAGGCAGTTGTACACTGACCGCTGAGAGCAAAGTGACCTTGAAGAGAAGAACCCTGAGTGAGTTGGTGGGATTCCAGAAACTTCCCAGAAGGCTTGAACCAGAGAACTTAGAGAGCCCACCAAGGAAAGAGGCTGTGATAGAATTATGGTCGTTTTTGGTACGTGTTGAGCTGGGAGTTCAAGTGTGGTGTGTTGGAGAGAGAAGAGGTTGTAGCCGAGACAGTGTCTCTCTACTGGCGAAAGGGGCAAGGAGTTAGCAATGGCCTCATTGGTTGTTGTGTGGTGCCCAGGAGCAATGCTAGACATCAGGAAGTTCACAGGGGGCAAGGCCTGCAACAGGAGGGGATAAAACGGGGTATGGGGGTGTCAGCCTGGGATGTCCTTTATAGAACAGGTACAAAGTGGAACACACAATGACACCATCCCATCCTCCGTTCTGAACAGATCCTAGCCCAAGTGATGGGACTGTGAAGTGTGACAATGTCTTAGTGGCTCTCTCCATACCCCGTTCCATAGATGTGGCTATTCATTCTCTGGAACAAAAGGAGAACTGAAAAAGCAAGGGTCCACCAAGGACTCCCATTGCTCTGGCTGAGCTGATGCTCGGCTCGCTTGCTCATTCTGGAACTGTGGAACAATGTCATGTTTTGTGATTTAGGGTTTACTAGTGGGGGCCTGGGCATTCCACTAGCTGGGATTTGGTTTATCTGAGTGGTATGACCTCGGGAAAGCCATTTCACACTGATCCTCTGCTTCTGCACCTGTAAGGCAAGGACAAGTATAGGCCTTTGCGGGGCTTGAGAGCACAGTATAGGACAGTCACGGGGCTCTATGTTAGATTTCTTGACCCACTGTTTGCTCTGTTGGAATAGATCTGCAGTGGATGCCCTTTATAAAGCAGGCTGTGAGAATGCAGGATTCAGGTCAGTGGGAGGCTGAAGATGGAAGGGTTCCTTTTGACAGGAACCCTTGGCCAGGCCGCACAGCGCAGTGCATGTTTATTCTGTGGAGTTATACTGCCCTTCCTGGTTCCAGGGAATCAGTAGCTTGAATCTTGCGATTCCTCGAAGTTGGGGTTTCCTCTTGGGTTTGGGGCTGTCAAAGCCGAGTTTCCATAGTCTAAAGACCAACACCATCTGGCTAGTAGGAGGACTTGGGTGGCTTGTGCAAATCTCTGGAAGGAAATCTACCCGACAAGCAGAGAACAAGATTCTGGAAGGTACGGCCCAGCACCCTAAAGTAGGTCCTCACTCCTTTTCCTGACCTGATTTTTGCTAATAGTGACCAGCACCTGATGGCATGGCCCATGCCACGCCCCTCCCCTGCATCTCCCCCATTCCTGCAGACGCAGGCAAACCCCTGGTCTTTAATGGAACCATCCTACATGTGCTGTTATCCAACAAGGAAAAGTTTGGATCCTGAGAAAGCAAATAAACATTTCAAGTATTTTGGGGACCTAACAAGTCCTTCCTCAAACCTAACTTTGTACCCTTTCCTTTATGTAAAGTATCAAGACTAGCCAACAAAACATTGGGAAGCCTGGTATTAGGGCAGCAATCATCATCAACTAGTGCCAAGTAACCATGAGGTTACCTCTCCGAAGCACAGGGGTAAACAAGTCAAACAAATAACCTGTATGGTATCTACACAGGGGGACACACAAAGCAAGGGCAGACACTTGTGGCTGTGCCTTCCACAGCTTTACAGAGAAGCTTGTGATGCAGGTCAGGGCACTACGTGAGGGCTTGTCTGTAATGTGGGTGACACTGTCATACTGGCTGTGGACTTGGGTGGCTGAAAAAGAGGTAACTGTCTTAATTGTTTTCCAAGTTACACACACGTGAGCTCTGAAGTACAGATTTTAGATAAAAATGGCATCAAATCTACTTTAGCTTTCACTGTTTCATTTACAATGGTTTAGAATGATACTTCAAGTTACCAACTAACCAAAGCCACAGATGAGGCTCTATAAATGCTGTTTATTTTTTTCTTTCTTTTCTTTCTTTCCTTTCTTCTCTCTTTTCTCCTCTCTCTCTCCCCCCCCCCCCTCTCTCTCTCTCTCTCTTTCTTTTAAAAAGACAGGGTCTCACTATAGCTCTGGTTGGCTCTAAATCAGAGATCCACCTGCCTCTGCCTCCCAAGTGCTGGAATTAAAGGCGTGGCTTACCACCATCAGCTTCCTGTCTGTTCTTATTTCAACCATACTACCAACTTCTTGGTAGTAAATGGGTATTTTTACCATGATAGAAAAATTTAGAATGCCAGTATTCAAGGGCTTATAAAAAAAGACTAACTTGAGCTATATATGAAGATTTTATCTCAAACTGCATAGCTACCCTTACCCACCAAAAAACAATCCAGTCTTAAAACAATTGAAAAATTCCCATTTATATAAACATGCTTTTACTTATTTCACATTTAATACCGAAGGGTAAAAAGAAACAGAAATCCAGGAACATTTGGAAAATTGACCCGTTTTAATTAAAAACAAAAAATACAATACAACATCAAATTTCCCTTACCATCTACAATTCAGTTAAATCCAAACATTCTAAGACTGAACAGTCTCCTGCCCAGAGGCAGCGAGTGAGCTGCTGGAGACACAGGTAATGTGGACGATCCAGTTCCAGCTGCAGGCAGGCAGTCTTCCAGTCAAATGGACTCTAAGGCTCTTCTTTTCAGTTTGTCAAAGTGTTTCACAGGAAGTTCCTTAAAAGCATATCATCTTAGGTACCCTCTCTGAGGGTATGACTTCAAATTAGTTAAATCACTTTTATGCCACTACAATGATTAGTACTAAATTTTTTTTAGATGATATAAAAGAAAATACCAAATAGACATAAAAATGGTCAAAATATTTTTTTTAAACCGCAGGTCAACTTTTGCCTCCCGCCCAAAAAGATACAAAATGAACACACTGATGGGCTCCACTGGTTACTCCAGTCCACCCATGTGCGTGTCCCCACAGGGTGGGAAGGGATCAGACATAAGGCTCTTAGTACTGCTATGGTGGTAAGCAGCTATGTTCAGGACAGCTTGTTTTGGGCCCGCCGATCCTCTGAAGACATGTGGGGAAGCATAGCTGTGCTCTCTGCCCACATCTGAACACATTCAGCTACCATGGAAACTACAAAGCAAGGGAAATGATACTTATCCCAGGATTCATTTACTGGGACTTTAGAGCGCCCTTTCTTCCTCAGAGCCCCTGAGTGGCCATGTTGTGCTAGGGGCTGCTGTGTTTTCCTGCATGAGCACCCATTCTCTGAGGGTCCTGAGAAGGGTAGTGGATTGGTCCTGGAGCCCTCATGAAAGGAGGAGGCGGTCCCATGGGGTGGAACATGTGTGGTCCAAACCCTGATGTGGAAGAGAACAAATTAGGCTTGCGGTTTCCTTGACAACCTTCCAAACCTCTCACAACCACCCACACGTAAATCAAGGCTGACACAGGGTAAAGTAAATGTCAGTGTACACGACTTGCTGAGGACTGTCTGCCTTCACTCCTTGTCTTTCCCTCAGCCCAAACCTCCACACTCATGCACCTGTTAGTGTGTCAGCCGACTGCCTGCTACTTATCAAACATGGCAAATCGTAAGGATGGGGGAGACCAGAAAGAAACCAGGCTCATGTCAAGACCCTTTTTCTATGCTTGATTCCAGAATGGAGAGACTTTCCTCATAGACACAGGCTCACTACCAAAGAACACTAGCCTCCCACTGTTTTCTACACTGTTCACACTGTCATGGACATTCACACAGGGTGCTATTGCTTGAACTGTTTGTTGGTGGCCACTGCCATGATAAAGTACATAAGCCAAAGAGTAACTCAAGTCCATAACCACCTCCATGTCCGTCACGTGACAGTCTATTTGTAGGAGGTTACCTACTACTGCTTACTGGTGCCCATCCTTGCTGTGGACACGTAACAGCTCACTATAAGATGAACCGACAAAGAACAGACTGGGAGCAGACAGCCTGAGGGGCAGGGTTTTCACAAGGGCTTCTCAGGGCTGGGAAGAAGGCAGTTACCTGGGGGTGGTGGTGGGGCGATCCCAGGGGGTGGGGGCAGGGCAATGTTCACCACTGCTGGAGGACCACTTGGGGGCAGGTTGAAGTAATTGGCAGATGCCTCCTCTTCTGCTGCAGGAGGTGGAGGCAGAGCTGGGAGGAAGGGAAGACAATCAGTACCATGTTTCTACCACGGGCATCTTGGGCTTGCCACACAGGCTAGAGTCAAGCCTGGTATCTAACAGAGAAACCCCACTGGATGAATTTCTGACATCAACTCACCTCCAGGCAGTCCGGGCACAGGCTCTAGCTTGATCCCAGAGTCTGTGGTTCCATCCTTCTCTTTTTCTTTTCCTCTGGCTGCTTGGGATCTGGAGATATATATATACACAGGCTATCAACACTGTGTGCAATCTCCAGGAACATGGAGTTTCATCCTTCTCTTTTCAGTCAACATTCTTCTCCCACAGATATCAAAGTATAAAGTAGCCAAGAGTGAAGATTTTTGAAGGTAGAAGTTGGCCGGACTTGGCGGTGCATGTCTCAGGAGGCAGAGGCAGACAGATCTCTGTGAGTTCCAGGACAACACAGACCTCATCTCAAAACAAAACGCAAGAAGAAAACAACCCAAACCAACACCACTGTCCTGGCAGAGAGGAAACACTCCTGTGCGCAGCAAGTGCTCGGCAGACAGACAGCACTCCAGGAAGGGAGCGGCTGGCAGCCTCGAGATGGAGACAGAGTCAGCACCCTTTGAAATTTACGGCCTTTTTTTTTTTTTTTTTTTTTTTTCAGGAGGTGGTGGTGCAAGTCTTTAATCCCAGGACCCTGGGAGGTAGAGGCAAGGGGATCTCTGTGAGTTCAAGACCAGGCTGGTCTACAGAATGAGTTGCAGGACAGCAGCCAAGACTACACAGAGAAATTCTGTCTCCAAAAACTAGACAAAACAAAATAAAACAACAACAAAAACAAAATACACCTCCCCCAAATAAAGCAAAAAAGAAAAAAAATTATGGCATTTTGTCCCTTATGCAGTCAATTCCAAACTTAAAAGATATTCTTTTGCTCCAGCCCTTCCCTGCTCCCCAGTACTCAGTCTCTGAGGTGAATGTTAGGTCTAACTCAACTGTAAACCTCCAGTGTTGACCTTGGCAACCTTGCATTATGCTTACCTAATGGCTGGTAAAAAATGAAGAACTCTAAAGGAGCCGGTTGGTAGAGCGAGACCTTGAATACTTTTTTAAAGGAAGAACTTCCAAATGCTCAGAAATGCTAAGGGGCTGCAGGAAAGCTCAGAGGTTAAGAGCACTGGGTGCCCCTTCAGAGGACACTGGTTCAATCCCAGCACCCACATGGTGGCTCATAACCATCTGTAACCCCAGCCCCAGGGAATTCAACTCCCTTTTCTGGCACCAGGCACACAAATGGTGCACAAACACGCATGTAAGCAAAACACTAATCACATAAATAAAGTCATTTAAAAAATATTAAGAAGGACCCAAAGATTTGCAAAGGCCCCGCCAAACCTATGTAAACAAAGCTTTCAATCCCAGATGAAAACAGTTTAGAAGAAACTTGTTCACACCTTCCCCACTTGACATTGAGTCTCCGGCCATTCACGATCAGCTTGTTAAAGGACTTCTCAGCGGCTACCTCAGCAGCCTGCCTGGTGGCGAACTGGATGAAGGCACACTGCTGCCTCTGCACAACAGTGATGGTGCGGATCTCGCCGAACTGGTAGAAATGATTTCTGAAGAAACACAGGCCAAGGAACACAGGTCAGAAACCCAGAGGCTGCTTAGGAAAAGGAAGTGGGCTGTGGAACTGTTGAGTCACTAGTAGGCAGGTGAGCGCCATGGACACACGTGTGCTTGTCCTGTCCGTAAGTTCTCCTCACACCTGCCCCACTGCAGGTGCTACTTGTTGGAGATAAGAGAAAAATCAGGCAAGAGTTGTCAGCTCTCTTGGGATTTTTCTTGGGGAGGCAGGGAGGATGTTTAATTGGTTCCTTTCGAGCTATAATTTCTTACCCCCAGTGCAAGGCACTGGCAAACTACAGCTGTTATGTTCTGTGAGCCAAGACTATTTTAATCTGAGATTAAGCCTTCCTATGTTATACATGTCAGTTTGGAATTCATGGGCTCAAGTGATCTTAGCTGGGACTGCAAGCAAATACTACCATGCCCACCCAAGAACACTTCAGTGTTTAAGGGTTGAAAACTGAGTGGCTTGTGGCAGAGCACATGGGCCTAACATGTGTGTCCTGGGTTCAAGTCCTAGCATTGGAAAAATAAATACAAAATATTGAGTGAAATGTAAAAAGCTTAAAACTGAAAGAAGAAAGTGGGAGATGAAGAAAAAAGCCAGGTGTGGCGGCCATGCACAGATCTGAGTACCAGAGAGAGGGAGGATCCTGAGCTTCAGGACAGGCTAAGCCACATGACGAGACCCTGCCTCAAAATAACCAAAATAAACAGTAAGTCAATGAATACATCACAATCAAACCAAACCAAGCAGACCTGGTGGCTCATGCCTATAATTCCAGTAGCAGGAAGGGGCAGGAGGCAGGAGTTTAAGGTCTCAGGGCTTTCCACGCTAGCCTGAGCTGTAGGAAACCACATGTCACAGAACAAAAACAAGAATGGGAGTAATATCTCAGAAGATATCGCATATGCTCAACTAGACCCAAAGTATTTTCTCTAGCCTTTTTAGAAAAGCTAGCTGGCCCATGGAGCTTGCTAGCTCAAAGAGAAAGGCTGCCAAGGAAAGAGTCACTTTACCTCCTCTCCCTGGAAGAGACCCTTCATCTAGTCAAGCACAGCGTAGCCAGAAATACAAATTAAATCGGAATCTCTGCTAAAAATCAACAATTTAAACCAAAGAGTTTTAGAGTCACAGGGGTCCCTGTCCTCCACAATAACTGGGTGTATCTGTATGCCATCCTTTGCCTGGTGGTGATGGCACAACACCCTTAATCCCAGCACTTGGCAGACAGAGGCAGGAGTTTCAGCCTGGTTTACAAAGTGAGTTCCAGGACAGCCCAGCTAGGGCTACAGAGAGCAACCCTGTCTAGAACTACCCCCACCCCACAAAAAAAGAGAGAGTTGGCTCAGAGGTTAAGAGCGCACACCTGCTCTTGTAAAGGGTCTGAGTTTGAGTTCCATGTCCAGTGGTTCACAAACAACTGCAAGCTCTAGTGCTCTTTGGGTTCTTGAAGCTACTTGCACAAGCCTATACTTACACCACACACATAAACAGTAATTCAAAGAATAATCTTAGCCCAGCGGTGGTGGCGCACGCCTTTAATCCCAGCACTTGGGAGGCAGAGGCAGGCGGATTTCTGAGTTTGAGGCCAGCCTGGTCTACAGAGTGAGTTCCAGGACAGCCAAGGCCACACAGAGAAACCCTGTCTCGAAAAAACAAAAAAAGAATAATCTTAAAAAGAAATCCAAATGGATGTCTAGGCACCTCTATAATTTTTTGATGCAAAGAAAAAGCACTCTTGACAAATATGACTACTCTGGCACCATAGAAAAGAATTTTATAAAACTTTGAATCAGGATTCATCTCAGTGACAGACTGGGTAAAGAAATAGAAATATCATGTTCGGTGATGCTTTTGCAAATTCAAAGGCAGTTAAAAGCAAAAAGAGCTCTGAAATGCTGCCCACAAACCTGAGATCTGTTTCGGTAATGGTGTCTCCCAGACCACCGACATACAGGGTGGTGATGGTCTTATCCTCTGGTGGGTCCAGGCGGGGCATGGTGGAGGCCCTCTTCAGAAGCTTGTCAGCCACGGGGTCGTTGATTCCATAGTACCGGTCTTTTATATTCTGATCAGCAAGAGGGTCGTCTGGGTCGGTAGGCTTCTCATGTCTAAGGTTTACAAGTAGGAAATGCACCACAGTGAAACAAAGGAAACTTTATCATGCTACAGTAGCTACATGGTAAGAGTCCCTCAAATGCCTTTCAAATTACAAAATGTCTGTACAAAAATACTGTTACTAAACTAGAGCAAATACTAAGGGAGTACTATATCATATAAAACTTTTTTTAAAAAAAGGTTTATTTACTATATGTAAGTACACTGTAGCTGTCTTTGGACGCCCCAGAACAGCCATCAGGTCTCATTATGGATGGATGTGAGACACTATGTGGTTGCTGGGATTTGAACTCAGGACCTTAGGAAGAGCAGACTCTTAACTGCTGAGCTGTCCTGATGTTCTAAGTAACCCACTTAAACTGCTCTAATAGAACCTGACTAAAGCTATGGACTTCACTTCAGAAAAGGGCATATATTTAGGGGGTCGTTTTACAGTTAACAAATCATTAGCTAAAAAAACAAAACAAAACAAAACAAAAAAACCAAAAAAAAAAAAAAAAAAAAAACGAAAAAAAAAAAGAAAGAAAAAAAAACAAAAAAAACCAAATCATTAGCTAAACCCCTTACTCTGATGCTTGGCAGTCTTGGTTGAAACACAAGTAGCCTTCAGGTGGCCTTGTTTCGACTTCAGCTATATTTTGCTGTTCACACCATTTAAATGGACACCGAATTACCATAGAAACTTAGAACTTTTTTTTTTAAACGGATTTTTTTTTTTTAAAGATTTATTTATTTTTATTATATGTAAGTACACTGTAGCTGTCTTCAGACACTCTTGAAGAGGGAATCAGATCTTGTTAAGGATGGTTGTGAGCCACCATGTGGTTGCTGGGATTTGAACTCTGCACCTTTGGAAGAGCAGTTGGGTGCTCTTACCCGCTGAGCCACCTCACCAGCCCAACTTAGAACTTATTAACTTAGAAACAGTCAGTATGTGTACATCATATGACATAGCAATTTAGTTCCTCAAGGCTTAGTTTTAAGTAAAAAGTATAATTTAGCCAGGTTCTTATAATGTAAATTTTATGACAAGAGATGCTCTACATGCAAACAGGCCATAAGAGCTGTAGTGTTAAAGCATGAGTTTAAGTCTGAAAGTGAGGCTCAGCCCTTACCTGTATGGGCACTCTTCTCCTCTCTTACACTCTCCTTTCACCCAGAAGGAACAAATGTGGGGCCGATTCCTTTTGTAGTAGGGTGTGGTCCGGGCCAATTTGAGGAGCATGTCACTGGTGGATGTAGCTTTTCCTAGCATCCCAACTGGTCGTGTTCCATCAGAGTTAGAAATCTGCATGAAGAAGACAATTTTATAGGATGTCAATTCATTAGGATTTTTATCAAATACAAAACTACATCACAAGGCCTGGATTTAATTCTCACCAGCACACGTACACAATCTATTTCCCCCAGATAAACAATGGCATCTAGACAGTAACCAGAGGACCAGGATGTCTGGTGTGAGATTGTTTCACAGAAATGACAGGGAAGCTACACCCATGATATCTCAACAATATCGCTGTCAAAACAAAGACACGAACTACAGATACACTAATTCAAAAAGGGGAAATGTTATGGGTCCTAGCCTTATACAAAGAAGTACAGGCAACTAATGACTGTTGAGAATTAGTCTCTCCAGGAGATGAGTACCCTAACTGGTTAGTACATACTGGTCATCTCTGAAATCATATACAGACAAGCCACATTAAATGAACCTAGCAGGTGGCGAGCAACTGCACATGTATGCGTGCTCACACACATACAATACACTAATAATCAAAGAAAAAGAGGCCATCTTTTGCTAGGGGGGCATGGGAGAGGTTGAAGGGAGAAGACACAGGAGGGGCTAGAGAGAGGAAGTAATATAATTAGATTTTAATGAAAATAAAAAACATACTTCTCTTTCCATATTTTGGGTGTAATATTCTTTATTGACATCTGACTTAGGCATGTCATCTTTAAATGATAATCCTGCATCACGAACCTGGATGGGTAGGCCTGGTACAAAGAAATTGGGGAATTAAAAAACCTTAGATTTGATAACACACTCATATATTTGATGTGTACATAAACTACAACACCATCCTTCCCCTCTCAGTCCTAGTTGGTGGGAGCTTTAAGAGATGCCCCAGGGATGAAGAGCACATGCTGGTCTGCAGAGGACCAGAGTGCAGTTCCTCACAACCATGCAGGGAAGCTCACTACCAGCTCCAGAGGAGCTGACAGCCTTTTCTAGACTCTGCCCTATATTCACATGTGTACCCCACCCCCACATATACACACAATGAAAGACAAAAATAAATCTTTAAAATAAGATAATCAACCTAGTTGGTGACAGTTTACAATGTTTTAAATCAGACTGTTTAGCACTATTGGGCTAATAACTGCTATAGAGAGTACCCTAAGAAACTGTCCAAATTCCTGTGCTGACATGGAATTTGGTGAAGTGATTGTTTTAGAAAACTGTTTCAAAGAATATACTTTAGGGCCAAAGTAAGTTAATAGAGTATCTAGCCCTTCACACAATATACTTAAAATACTTAAAACAATGGTTTATTGTTAGATTGGTCTTGAAGTTCCTATGGATGGCCAGTTATGTTTAGTAACACTGTACTCCAGGCCCGAATGCTCCCAACAAACATATGAGTAATATAAAACAATATGCAGCCACAACACGTTTTCTCTCCCCGTCCCCATCATTCAGAAAGGAAAACCTCATTTACATAAAAATTAAAAACAATCCCAGAAGCAAGTGTTTTGAAAGAGAAGCAATACCTGGTCCTAACAGCCCACAGCATACTTAGCCCGGGAACTTGTTCGGGACTGTGGAAAGTTTTAGATAAAAAGGATCCAGGCAAAACAAACACAGTGTCAAAGGAGCACAGAGATGGCGGGTAGACCAGTTCTGATTTCTTCCCAATTGCTCCTGAAGCTCCTACTACTGCTCAGGAGGTCTTTAGAGCAGCCTAGTTAGGATGTTTCCTGGGAAAAGCAGGCCACAGTAGACATTCTAGTGTGGGATGGAAACCAGAGAAGTGGGAGACAAGGGGCTGGCCTATTGGGCACCAGTACACTCTCGGATCTAGTGAGGGCGGCAAACATACCATATTCTAGGTCTAACAGGCAGGTCTGACAAACATTCTTCAATTTACTGCAGGTTTGGCACACTTCAGTCTTCTTGAAGCGCATGCGGACCCCAGGGCACCAGCGAAACACCGTGAATGGCCTGGCACAGATCTGAACACACACAGCAAGAGACACAGAATCTTAAATGTTCTAACCTGGACTCAATTCAGATTGAGTAAATATGGAGAGCTGGCCTTAGCAATCAGCCAATCCACAAGCCAGCTGACCCAATCCCATTTACTTTCTTTTTTCTAGAAGTTAAAAAGCGAAAACAGCATAGAAATAAACACAGAAAGTCAAAGCCTTCCCACCTAGAGGTAAACCACATTAAAAATCTGAGTCTTTGTCTTTTTGGTGGGGTACAAGGCAAGTGAAGCAGGAAATATCTTCCAGAATACTGGGGCAACCACAGTCCTCCTCAGCTTCAACACCCAGCACACAAACTCCTGGTGTGCAGTGCACACAGACACCTGCTTATGAACTTACATTAGAATGGTCACTCTCTTATCTGCCATGCTACTCGTCAGCTACTGACTAGATCAACCGTACATGAAAGCTGTGAGCATGGACTTTGAATAGAGGGCCTCAAAACTCAGCAAGCACAAAGCCAGTTTGGTAGAATAAAGAAGAAAGGTGATAAAGAAAATGAAGGTTAATTCTTAATAGACATACTTACTTTGCATTCTTTTCCATATTTTTCTTTGGTCTGAAATAGAAAAGAGCTGGAATTATGGCACAGAAAACAAGCACACAGACAGACAGACAAAGCCAACTCAGGTATCTTTTTCCCCTACCACCTCCAAGTGTGTGTCTGGAGATCCCTGAAATTGTAAAGATAATGAAACCAAACCTGCACCATCTTTTTGTTGGGGCTATGGTACGGGATGTGGTGATGGTCAGATCCAATTGTCACCTTGACATAACCTAGAATCACCTGGGAAGAGTCTCCACGATGGGCTGCCTAAACCACATCAGCCTGCATGAATGTGTGTGTGGGTTTATTGTGGCCTGATAACAGGCCGCACTACCCCGAGTTTGGACCCTGGACCCTGTAAGTGAAGAAGGGGCTCAGTACTAGCAAGCACACATGCATTCACCCTCTGCTCCTGACTTGGTTGTGATGTAATCAGCTACTTCAAGTTCCTGTTGTCCTGACTGTCCCACAACGATGGACTGTATCCGTGAACTGTAAGCCAAATAAAACCCCATTCTCCTGATTTTGTCAGGGTATTTTACCACAGCAAGGGAAATAAAATTAAGACATATATATTCCAACAAGGTCACATTCTCTTAAGAGTAGATGGATCTAATGCCAAGTGTCTTCCCAGAGCTATAACTCTTAGGTCTACTTCTGACTTTCAAGAACTAACATTCCTAGTGGAAATTCATATATTTTCTCTTATTTGTGGAGATTTCAAAATGTGCTTGTGTATGTGTGTTGATCACGAACCAGGAAAAGGGACCCTGAGAGGGAAGGAGTTTGTATGTGGGGATAATAGAACAGGTGTTTTTAAAGAAGGGTAAACTGGGGGAACTAAGAAAATGAGGCAGAAAGGGGCAGGGAGAAAGGTGGAAGGCAGTGGAGGAGGAAGAATTGAAAACAAAGTACGTACATACGAAAAATGCCAAGATGAAATCCATCACTTTGTATGCTAGCCTAAAAAAATTAATAAGAATGAAAAAATGTGTTCTGGGAGGTGGCCATTTCAAGGGTTATTCTGTTTTCCAGGTGAAAGCTTTCACAATTTCCAGCACGCGTTTCCTATTGACTAATCTTTAAGGAAACTGTTTTTCCAGGACAGGCTTTCTCTGTGTAGCCCAGGCTGTCCTGGAACTCACTTTGTAGACCAGGCTGGCCTCGAACTCAGGAATCTGCCTGCCTCTGCCTCCCGAGTGCTGGGATTAAAGGCCTGCGCCACCACCGCCCGGCTTAAGGAAACTGTTTAAGCATCAATCCAATCACCTGGCTGGTTGGCTGTGTTTGGTGGGGCTGGCCACCAAGCTGATGATTGGTCCAGGGAAGCCAAGGCTGGGGAAGGCAGCGCCTGAAGCTGGAATGGCTTTCTAAAGCATCTACTCTTGAAATGTGGTCAGCAGCTTCTCTTCCCAACAGCTCTCTAGGTCAATGTTTTGAAGGAAGTAGATGGGGGGGGGGGGGGAAATGGTATCCACATGCTTTAGGAAAAAGACATGGTCTTACTATATAACCCTGGCTGGCCTAGAACTTGTTTTGCAGACCATCATGGCATTGAACTCACAGAGATCCACTTGCCTAAAGGCTGGGATTAAAGGTAGCGATCACCACTCATGGTTGGTTTAGGAATATCTGTTTTTAATACTCAATGATGTCTATGAATAAAAAAATTACTGTCAATGTAAGAACTATGATTTTTACATTAGAATGTGGATGTGTCATCTAAATCTTCCATAATTTGTGTGTTAACTAATGGGATGTATTTTAAAAATTCTCTTGGTGTGACAACCAAAATTCCCAAGGTTTCCAGCCACCAAATCGAGTAGGATGATAGTTATAGCTAAGTCTACAGTTTGCGCAGAAGGTAACTGCTCTGGGCTCTCCTGTGCTGACACACAGTATGTATCCGACATTCTGTTCCCATAAACTATAGGGTTAGCGTCTCTGAGGCCGACCACAACATACAACTCTATAACCATGGTTGCCTGTCACTATTTTACCCTTTTTGGAGAGGAGACAGAGTGTACCTTAAACTAGAGAGACTACCAAAAGGTGCAGTGGCTGAGAGATAACTAGTAGCCAGGAAGTAGCGCTACATAGATACACTCTCCTGTCAACAGACCTACTTTTTGGGTTAGATGCTCAACAAGTATCAGCTGTTACGTTACAGCACCACTGCTCAGTGTCTAGGAGAGGATACGGGTAGGGCAGTACTTTGAAAGTTTTCCTGCGCTTTGGGTTAGAAAAAGAGCATCAATTCTTCTAACGGCTAAGAGAAACTCTTTACAGTCACCTTGCATGGACCACAATATAAGGAACAGTTAACTCACGCCGCACAGGAAAGCACTCACCATTCGGATATAAGGGTTTTCTCCAAGACACGTCTGACACAGAATGGGGAAGTCCTGGAGAAAATGGAAAATCTGGTTGAAGATCAAGTCCCGAAGACCATGTTTCCTCGGTCACTCTTCCTGGGGCGGGGAAGGATGCAAGGGTGGCAGGAGCCCCAGCTCCCGCTCTGGCCGCGGCTCGGGAAGGGGCGCTGTCTGCACTTCCGGCAGGAGGTACAAGGAAAGCATCTGGGAAGTGTGGAGTCGCCGGGTGGACACCGCTGGCCCCGGGACCCCGATCTGCCGCACGAGGGCTCGCTCTTCTCCGGCTGCCCCACCGAGCTAGGCCGCAGCTCGACTCCGGCCGACCCCACCGCACCCTGGGGCAAGGCTTCCCCATCCCGCCCGGCTAAGTTGTTCCCGCGTCCTCCTCCGGCGTGCACTCACCGCGTCCTCCCAGTTCTGCCTGTTGTAGGTGTTGGAACCCAGAGAAGTCGCCATATCGGGAGTCCCGGGACAGCTCCGGCTTCCGACTCGAGAGACCGACCGCCACAATCCCAGCAGGCACAGGGGTAGCGCCGGGCTACGTATAATCTGCGCGCCCAGGGCTGCGTGGGGCGTGGCTTCGCGTCAGAGCTGGCGGTTCATGGCGCTTCTGCGGAGCTCCAGTGTCAAGTCCTTGCTTCTAAAGAATAAGGAACCGCTGGGATCAGAACGCGGTTAGTCGCAGATGTCTGCATTTCTAATACTCTGTGCTAGAAGCGGACTCATTACCAGAAAATCACATTTAACTAGACATCCTTTATCTTCTTTCCACTCTACCCTACCATGATGGTAAGGATGTTGGTTACTTTTTTATAGAAAACGATTTATTTTTTTAATTTTTTTTTTTTTTTTTTGAGACACAATTTTCCTGTGCAGCCTGGCTGTCTTGGAACTCACTCGTAGATCAGGCTGACCTCGAACTGTTCACCATTTGGCTTTTATGATTTTTTTCAAAGATTTATTTAAAAAATGTAATTGTGTGTGGCTATATGTACGTGAAAGTGTGCATGCCCAGAGGCCAGAGGCATTATATCCCTCTGCAGCCAGGTGGTTGTCAGCAATGCAGATTGGGGTCTGAGAGTCTTAGGTCTTTCCAGCAGCAGTACATGTTCTTAGTTGCTGAGCCATCAATCTCTCCAGACCCTCCACTGGGTTTTTGAGTAGCTGACACTCCAAACATAACTACTACATCATTAGAAGCTTCTGCAGTTAAATCATTTTAATTAAGAGAAACCTTTCTATAACTTCAACAAATGAGGGAATTAGTATCATGTGCTTATATATAGCCTCAAAAACAAGTACAGGCCAACTGTAGTGGTAGATGTTTTAGTACCCCTTCAGTAGCATGAGGCATGGTGAATTGTAAGACTTTGGCTCAGTGAGTTTGTCAGCATCTTTAGCCAGGAGGGCTGTGGGCCAGCCTCTGGCAACTGGGTTTAATTTCTTTGACAGGGAGGCCACTGGTTGGCGCTAGTCTGAGTCAATATCCTAATTAAATGTCCTTTTAAGAGTTGCCTTGGGCTGGGCCTGGTGACACACGCCTTTAATNCCAGCACTTGGGAGGCAGAGGCAGGCAGATTTCTGAGTTCGAGGCCACCCTGGTCTACAGAGTGAGTTCCAGGACAGCCAAGGCTACACAGAGAAATCCTGTCTCGAAAAACCAAAAAAAGAGTTGCCTTGGTCATGGTGTCTGTTCACAGCAGTAAACCCTACTGGGCACAGTGGCTCCTTTAATTCCAGCTGAAAGGCAGATGAGACTGATTTCTGTGAGTCTGAGGACGGCCAGTTTATACAGTATGAAGATCTCAAAAGAGCAAAACCAAACAATTGTGCTGGCTAGTTTTATGTCAGCTTGATACAAGTTAGTTATCAGAGAGGAAAAAGACTTGAGAATATGCCTCCATACAACTGGGCTATAGGCAAGCCTGTAATGCATTTTCTTAGTGACTGACATGGGAGGGCCCAGCCCACTGAGGATGGGGACACTGCTTGCATGGTGGTCGTGGGTTCTAGAGATAAAAGATGGTCCACATCTAACACAATGCATCTGAAAATGTATGTAAGTTCAAGCAATATCCCCATGTTTTAGTGAATTACACTTTTTTTGGAGATAGGAGCCTTCTCCAGAATCCTGGAACTCACGCTGTAGACCAGGCTGGCTTTGAAATCACAAGAGATCCACCTGCCTCTGCCTTCCAAGTGCTGGCATTAAAGGTGTGCACCACCACAAAGCAGAGCTTGGTGAGTCAGTCTTTTATTAACTTAAAGTAAAGGGTTGAGCAGGAGGCAGAGCTCAGCGGTTGAAGCATTTGCAGAGGACAGTTCAGTTCTCACTGGGTGGCTCAGAACCACCGGAAACTCCAGCTCCAGAGGATCTGCTGTCCTCTTCTGGCCTCTACTTCCCCCACATAAAAATAATAAAGGAGAAATGGAAGGGCATACACCACCAACTCTCACCTATCATCCGACCCTTAGACCCTGAGATGTGTAGTGCTAACCAGTATTTGTGAAATCAAACAGAAGACACACGAGCTTTGTCTGCTTTATTTCACTACATTAAGCAATAAGGCAAAACAGTAACCTGTTATTCCTAAGTCAAGGAGTGCCTCTCATCCCGCAGAGGGACCAGGAAGGATGCTCATTACAACGGTGCACGGGCGTTTAGTGTAGTTTGCCTATAACGTGTTTGGAACAAAAGAGAAATTTGAGTGTGAATCAACTCACAAGCCCAAAGTAACTTAGCTTTAAGCATCCAAAATTGTACTTTCAAGTGCTAAGGATGCTTGACTCTGTCTTGGTGCACAGTGACTAGTAATAAGAACCCTGCACCTGATCTAATACAAAAAGGGTGACAGTCACAATTCCTAATTCACCACCAAGTGTTGAACCTTTTCTAAGAACACAAACAAGCCCTGCTTGCACTAGACTTACCTTGAAACAGCCAACAGCTGGTATTTGTAAGTTAACCTGACTTCTTGAAAAAAACAAGAACAAACCCCCAAGTGTTTGTGCCCCAGGAGTAAAGAGCCCTGTCCCTCCACTGTTTCCCTAGGGACTAAGTATCAGTGCCGCTGCATAAAGGCAGGCAGGTAGCTGTGCCAGGCTCCACAATTATGTAGACAACTGAGGCCATCTGCACTTGGATGCCCTGCCCCGCCAGAAGATACTGAACAGTGGTCTCTTAGTAGGCATTAACTTGAGGCTTTGTGGAATTACAGAAAATTGCTTTTCCTATAGTCTGAAACTTGCAATTACCCAAGCTTCAGCTCCAGCTTCTAAGAGGCAAACATTAGTTATTGTTCTCATTGTATTAGATCAGTATTTTCTTCTTTTACTCTAGTACATATATTACTCTCTGGGAATATTGTTTTGAAATTGGCTTGATTTTAGGATCTTTAAAGAACAAAGTGTCTTTCAATAGCTTCCCAAGCAGCTTCTCTTAAGTAGAACAAACAAATACTATTTTCTATCTGTAGTACAGACTATACATTCCTTAATACAAAACAAAACCCGGCCGACTTAAAATGAAAACCAAAGCAGGGTCTGTAAACAGGACCGTTTTCTTCCAAGGCCTGTTGGCCACACACTAGGAGTACGTCAAGGAGAAGTGCAGCTGGTCTACTGTCAGCTCTGATTTACAACACGTCACAGAAATTAAGGTTTGCAACTCAATGTTAGTATTTGAGAACAGCATCAAGTCTAGAGTTAGACTGGCATCCTGGTTACTTGCTGAACTTCTATGGCTTACAATCAAAATGGTTTCACTTCATACAGCACTAGAAGTCATGAAGGGAAAGGTTCTTTTTCTTTGTGTCCCGTTTTGAATTTAAGGGATTGACAGTTGATTTGTCCTTCAATTCAGTGGAAAGAACATTAGTTTGGATCATGCTAAAAAGTCAGTTTAAAATGTTTCCTGTATCCCAGAAATGATGCAGCAAAGTGCCCATACCACCCATCCCTGCTCTCTCTAAAAGCCCCAACGTTAGAGCAATCCCTTGGTTTACAGAACAGGGCATGGGCATGGTGGCAATGCTAGCAGGCTAAGTTGCAGGCCAGCGAGGGTTACATGGAGCGGCGAGCCTATCTGAAAAACAAACCAACAGAAAACAGAACAGAGAAGGGCAGATAGTGAGATACAGAACTGTCTCCCCTTGGCAGCGTTAGCCCCTGGGTATTGTAATATTAAAACAAATAGAATTTCATGACATGTAATTACTTGCCACTCAAATTCTTAAAAGTCCCATATATTAGTGAGGAAAATGACAAGCAAGTGACAGGTATACTGTGTTCCTTTGGAAGAAACAAAGTGCCTTAGGAAAGTGACAGGTTGCCCAGTCATCACAAAGTTAAAGACACACTGACAGTCCTACTGCTCTGTCAGATGGAAATCAGCGGCAAAGTGAGAGCCAAGTCTACGAAGGGTTACCATTACAGGGTTATCCTTAGTGGAACGCAGAAAGCCGTTGGAACACCGAGACCAATGCCGAGGCACGAAGACCAGGTCTGCTCGGATTACTGTCAAACTGACAGGTACACGGCACGTTTCTTAGGGAGTAAATCTAACGCTCCTCTGAGGAACAGCCACCCCTTTACTGGGAAGGAGCTATGCTGTTACTCAACGTGCAAGGGTCAGAGAGAGACACTGGTTTCATGGTGTCAACAGCAGTTGCTCTGCGCTCCCAACCCTGGCCTGTCCTCCCCTCCACAGGGTTCAGTAGTGACGGGTACATCTTTATAAACACGACTGGTGGAGCAGCAGCTTCCACTGTTAGAGTTGTATTGACACAGCTGTGGGTGGGGTCGCTTTGCTTTAAGGAAGAAGAGGGCCAAAGCTCAGTTCCACATGCTGCGTGAGCCAGATGACCTCTGTGCCCTGGTCACTCTCTTCCATTGGGCGGATGGGGGCAGCCAGGTTTCTAAAATCATGTTTCATCTTGAAGCACACGGTCACTTCCCCTTCCTCACGCTGTGGGGTGACTTTGATGAAGATGCCTACTTTGTTGGCTTTTCTGAAAGCTACAATGCTATGGAAAGAGAAGCACAGGATTAGCAGGCGAGAAGTCAATGGAACCAACAGTCTCCCAGTCCTTCTAGGGCACAGTGGGAACCTCTGCTGTGATACCATCCTGCCACCAGCAGGGAGGATCTTCCTCAGGAACAGCTGAGCCATCTATACTTGCTGTTCTGCTCTTGTTTTTTCTTTCTTTCCCTTTTTTCTTTTTCTTTTCTTTTTTTTTTTTTGAGACAGGGTTTCTCTGTGAAATAGCCCTGATTGTCTTAGAATTTGCTGTATAGATCAGTTGGCCTCAAACTCACAAAGATCCACCTGTGGTTTGTTTTCTTTTAAAAATTTTTATTTAATGTGTATGTGTGTTTTGCCTGCATGTAAGTAACTCTGTGCATCACCATGTCCAGTGCCTACAGAGGCCAGAAGAGGGCATTCAATTCCCTGGAACTGGCGTTAATATAGATGGCTGTGGGCTACTTCTGGGTTCTGGCAATTGAACCTGGGTCCTCTGGAAGAGCAGAGGAAATTAACTGTTGAGCTATCACCTCAGCCTTTTACAGTTAATGATTTCATAAATAGAAAGGGAAGAAAATTTTCTTTAAAACCTAGGCAAGAAAACATACACGAGTGTGCATTTTTAAGGTCTGACTCTGTCATCTCACACAAGCGACTTCTTTATTGTTCAGTCCTGAGCATGTGGTGCTATTCTGAAGGCCATGGAGCTGGTAGGCAGCGGGGTCTAGCTGGAGGAGGCAGTCCACATAAACAGACACTCTAAGGGTTACTTGCCTATTTCTAGTCTAGCTGTTTGCAGCTTTCTCTGCACCAGGTGACGTTGTGGCCTTGTGCACTCACTGTCAAAGACACAGGCGAAGCCCCTCCTACTTGCATGCCTTGCCTGCCATGATCAACAAAACTCCCTCTGAAATCAGAGCTAAATAACCTGTCCTTCCTTAGGCTGCTCCTGGTCAGGCTCCGTCGGGATCAGCTGACTGTGGTCTAAGCACACAGAGAGGTCACTTACTCAGGGTCATCCTGGAAGTCCTGGGGCTCTGCCAGCTCATCATACTCTGCTGCCGCATCCTTGCCGGCTAAGATGAGCTCTTTGGGAGGCACCACCACCTAAGAGCAAAAGAGAGGCCTGCTTCAGAAAAGCTGCACTGCAGCAGTGGCATCTGCACACGTCTATATGCCTTACAGGGTCTTAAAACACTGCTGAGGATCGTGGGCATAGAACACAAGAGAGGAAAGGACAGGTCAAGGACTTCCTTCCCTGGGAGCACTGGCACTATAGGACACTGCAAGTGACCCTGCAGGGGCTGAGTAGGGTGGGCAGACCTACCCTAACCATGTGGCACTGAGAACTGAGGTCCTGGACTGGGTACAAAAGGAAAAGTAAGCTGAGCAGCATCATTCATCACTCTGTTACAAGACTCAAACATACACTGTGTCCAACTGACTCGAGCCCTGGCATCATGACTTCCCTGCAGTAGTGGACGGCACCATCCAAGCACCAGGCAAAATACGCTTCCTTATGTGGTCTTGTCAGGCAGTTGTTGCCAGTGTGGGTTATTTTGCTGCAGTAGCAAGAGAAGTAACTAGTATAGCTTACTGAAGGAAATTCTGCCAGGTCAAGGGCACAGGGCTACGATGCATCTTTTTCCTTTTTTCTTATTTTAATGTTACTTCTGAACATATATCCTTTGCCATTTTATTTTAAAAATAATTACTGATATTTGAAACAATTTATTCCTTTCTTCCCTCTGTAGACACAGGTCTTTCTGACACTGAACACTAGGTGTATTTCTATTTATGCTTGTATAGCACAGTCTAAATTCTTTTTTTTTTTTTTTTTTTTAACCATTTATTTATTTATTATATGTAACTACTCTGTAGCTGTCTTCAGACACCCCAGAAGAGGGCATCAGATCTCATGACGGATGGTTGTGAGCCACCATGTGGTTGCTGGGATTTGAACTCAGGACCTTTGGAAGAGCGGTCAGTGCTCTAAACCGCTGAGCCATCTCTCCAGCCCACAGTCTAAATTCTTATGTTGCAACTGTTCCATACCATGTTATCTCAGAGACCACCAGCCATATTCCTAAGAACAGCTGTGGGGCAGTAGTAGTTCTGGAGCGATAGGACAGGACGGGAGACCAGCACATTAAGGCCCCGATCAGGGGCTGGCGAGATGGCTCAATGGGTAAGAGCACCAACTGCTCTTCCAAAGGTCCTGAGTTCAAATCCCAGCAACCACATGGTGGCTCACAACTTCCCTCCTGACGACCTCTTTTGGTGCGTCTGAAGACAGCTATAGTGTACTTATGTATATTAATAAATAAATCTTTTTTTTTTTAAAAAGGCCCAGGTCGAGGCTTCATCCACATCCCAGACCTTTATGTTTTTAGCCCAACTAGACCTACTTATTAAAGTTATTTAAAAAGAAATAGATGTAAGGACATGTGTTATCTTTTTCTGGACATGAAGCTGGTGAGTAAAATTAAAAGGCAGAAGAAAAAAAGGTGGATTCCACTAGGAAACTCTTCAGTGCTCGTCTTTGAACAATAGCTGGGGCTGCCAGGCTTTCTCCTACGAATGCTTGCTATGACTATCACTCTGAGTTATGACTCAACACTACACAGTTCTCTTAAGACTGCCATCAACTTAACTAGTGGGATGGCACTAGTTAAGTTGCTTGCCATCATCCCACTAGTTAAGTTGCTTGCCATCACACTCAACAATCTGAGTTAGTTCCTCTGGCTCTACATGATAGAGCAGAGAAATCACCCTAACCTCCATGGGCACACAGTGTGAACATTTACAGATAAATACATATACGTAAAAATAAAGATCACACCAAACTCAGTGGCAAAATATAAAACAAAGCTGCATTTCATTCATGAATACATTCAAAATCACTTACTATGTAGCCACTGCTATTTATACTGTATGTAAGTAGAGTGGTAAATAGTGGGAATGTGGAAGAGACATCTGCTCCTAACGAAAAGGAGACGACATCTCATGAGTTGTCAGGAAAGGGTGTGCACATCAGGGAGACAGGGCAGGGAGGGATGCTCAGGTGAGAAGAGCAGCGCAGACAGCTCCCCAGCACAGGCACCCACACCTGAGCACTGCTGCAGCAGCTCTGTGGCAGCATCCGGAGGAAGGTCACACCACAGAACACAAAGCACTACATTAGGGCCTTCATCCTGAAGTCAGAGCAGGTCAAGCAATTAATGGAAGAAGGGCCTGATGGCAACACATGTGACAGGTGAGGTGACATGGACTGGAGAGAGGACGGTCAGACAGGTCTCTGTCTGAGACGCAGTGAGAACAGTAAGGTTTGACAGACAAAGGCTGGGTGTTTGAAAACAAGATAAAATTAGGATATAGAATCAAGACACTGCAGATCACACGTAGAAATAAGAGATACCATGGATTCTTTTAGGCCATATCCAGTGAAGCCACTGCAGGTGATGTCAGGGTCTGTGGGAACAAATGCCCTTACCTTAGCAGTGCTGTTGATATTATCAGGGTCCCCCTCTTCACACTCCAATAGAGTCACATGGGTGAGGTTCTCCACTGGATTTGTAAGAGTCAAGAGGACCTGGCTCTCCTGTAGAACAAAAAGAGCATCTTTCAGGTGTCATACCCTGACTAAGGATGGCTTTCTTAGGTGGACCTTAATGTTTCACCATGTTTTTTCCCAGAGCAACAGCACTTCCTGCTGCACTTGCTCTACATCAGACTACCCTAAGAGTGTTAGCTGATCTTTTGGTTTGTGTTAGTAATGTACCCTCAGAGGTGGCTATCTCACTAGAGAAGCTGGGCAGATTCTAGTTCCAAGACCCGGACACTCTGAGAAAGGTTTATTATCTAAATGATTGGTTTAGAGTTTGCAGTTCCTATCCCACTGATTGTTGCTTAGGGAATAAAGAAAAACAAAACAAAAGACCCTGAATAAAACATCACTGCTTAGGCTAGTCAGATGTTATTACTAAGGGCAGGGGGAGATGATACATAAAGACTATAAAACCTTGTTGAGATTTCCGAATATGGTCATACAGCCCGTTTGCCACTCTGAAGACTGGAAGACAGAGATGCTATCAACCTTCCCATGAGCAGCACGAAGGCAAAGAGCCAGAGAGGCTGCTGCAGAGCAGTCAGTCACTCGTCGGTGCACAGAGGAGGACCCCGTGGAAGGGCTAGGGTACAGAAGAACCTAACCGACTCCTGGTACTGATGCATACGTATCTGAATCAAAAGAAAAGCCCCCACTGGCAACAAGAGAAAGCTGCTTACCATCATCTTTCTTTTCCCCAGTTTTCTAATTTTACAGAATGTGCAACCTGCTTCTTACACATCCAACATGCTGTTGGCAAGTCTCAATTTCATGATCATTTCAAATTGCCCTTGCCCTGCCCCCATCTTACAGCCTCCATTCCACACACACAGCCATCCACATACAAACATGCACAGCATATGACATATCAAGTATGGGGCGTCGGTAAGTATGGTACTAACCTTCATGTAGCGAAGGTTAGGGATTGACATGATTCTCACTTCTGGAATATAATTGCTACAGAGAAATACAAACATGTATTACTGTTCACTGGAGTCTCTTAAAATGATTATTAACCTTTAAAAAACCCACATACATAAATTATGCTACCAAAAATATTAACTAGATCAAGAGAAAAATGAACTATCACCATAGTAAGAGGAGATACAGGAAATTAAACTAACAACTAGTTCTGTCTGAAATTTTTAGGAGTCCAGCCAGTATGTATACAGGGCTGAGTTACAGCTTAGAGGTTTGTGTTACACGTCTTTCTTATACATTTATTTTTGGGGACTCAATTCACTTAAGACAGCTGGTGACAAGATCCCATCTCAATAGCTAGCATTCTATATGGCTGTAAACGAATACACTCCTACCATGCACAGTGCCTCCTGCGTGCCAGGCAATATTCTAAGTACTGTACAGGCGTTCACCATAGCGTTCACTGGAATTCTGTGAGACAGGCATGACTATCATTACAAAGGAGATGCTGGGTGTGGGCAGGTGTGGTCTTGAGGTCCAAATTCAGGCACTCCACAGTATTCTCATTCTTGATTTCAAAACCTCAGGCTGCTTGAATGTGTGTCTGGACTCACATTGCCCAGGTTCAAATGCCTACTCAGTATTTATAGACCATGATGCTGCTTTGTAAAACATGGTTATTTAAATTAGAATGCCCCCTACAGGCTCCTGTATTTGTATGCTTGGTCTGAAGTTGGTGGAGTTGTTTAGGAAGGTTCAGGAGGTGTGGCTTTGTTGGAGGAGGTGTGTCATGTGGGAGGGGGGCAGGAGCTTAGGCTTTTAAAGCTTGCTCCCTTCTCCTGTCTCAGATGTGCATTATCATATCTGTTTTTAAATTAAAAAAAAAAATTTCTTTTTGTTTAGACAGGGTTTTACCATATGTACATCTAGTGACCTCAAACTCAGTGATCTTCTGCTTCCTGTGTGCTGAGATTAATAGCATGCATCACCATGCCCATCTACTTTGAAACAAACAAACAAAAATCTAAAACCACTATTATTATGTATATTTGTGTGTGCATGTATGGAGATCAGAATAACTTAGGGAGTAGGTTCTCTTTCCACATTTATATCGGTTCCAGGGACTAGACTCAGGTTGTTCCAGAAGTGCTTTACCCACTGAGCCATCTAGTTGGCTGGCTCTCAATGGGCTCCTTTATAGTCAAGAGCCATTGACAATCCCCAGTGAGTTAACACTAATTTGATCACCTTTACCACTCAGTGAGATGTTATCAGAACCAAGACGTAAAATAAATGTTGTTTCGGAGTACACTTAAATTTGCTATGCTTTAAATTTAAATTAAAAAGGTTTTAAGTTAGATATTTTAAATCTGGTCACTTTCCATCACAACACTGTCACTGATGCAAACACATTCCTGCTTCTGTCTTCCTGGAAGCTAGGAGTCCAGGATGTGCCATAATTTCAGGCCACACAGCCTTGATTCTACACTTACACTTGAGACTTCATGCTACTCAAGTAAATGCAAAACCGGAATAAGAATACAAAGACTATCTCTATGTGATTTTTCTTTTCCTCCTTAGATGTTTTTAAAAAGATAATCCCCATTGCAAAAACCTCAATCAACATTCTAAAATACTTACACAGCAACCAACTGGATTTTGAATTTAATAGATGTTGGATTAAATTCTGGCTTGCTCAAGTTGTGCTCACATTTCTAAAAAGAAAAGTACATATCAGAGGGAAACAAGAATACACCTGAAGAGCCACAGAACAGATAAGCAGACAGAAGGCAGTTACTAGAATTTTATATCGGTCCTGTCCAAAGTCTATAAACTCTAGAACAGAATTTATGCTACTGATAACCAAAAATTATAGAACACATTTGAACCATCACTAATATCACAGCATGTATAGTGCTTAGAAACTATGAACAATGCACACTCCAACTTAGACAAGCACCACACTGGCTTCATTACATCACAGCTGTTAATGTTCTCACTTTATAGATGCTTAAGATGGGACCCAAGGAGGAGTAACCTACATATCTTTGGAGATCTGTATGAATGGAAGCAAGTAATTAAAACTAATGACTTATATACCCCCCATTAAAAATCTCTTTAAGTAGTACAAAGCAGTGTCTAGCATGTAGACTACATCACAATGTGTTTGTTTTTCTATGCAGGGCCAATCTAGGCAGACATCTCTCTTGTTCTGTTTTCACAATACAAAGGGGAAATCTATATATTCTTTTGTCCTTTCTTTCTTACATTAATCTTGGAATTCCATTCCAGGACACAGAGCAACTTCATCTTCAATGTTTCACTGAAATGATTTCTGTAACCTTTTAACCAGTCAATTAAGACCTTCTGAGTATTTCCACAGCATTGAGTACTGGATGTTGGTCACTTTCCAGTGTAGGATGTACCAGTAAGACAATTTTCTGGCAGATATTCCCAAGCTGCTTTTCTCGGCTATCTGAGGACTAGGAAATGGCGTCCCAAAGTTGTTCTTAATACACGTTTATGATCACCATGAAAGTTCAAGATCTTTCATGCTTACGAACCACAGAATTTTCTGTGCCCCTTCCTTAGTTATTTTTATATTGGGCTACCTTGAGTTTGTTTGGTTTTGGACAGAGAGAGGTAGAATTGCAGGAATGTGCCCTGCTTTCTATTCATCTTCCCTTGCTGAGCTCCTTGCTAATTATATACCTTATGAACAATTCCTCTTAGTCTCCCGTCTTTTGTATTTGCTTCTGTGGGATGGGAGCACGAGTTTTACTACTGACTGTGGTAAAAGACCCAATGTTATTTTTGCTTGTTTGCCTTGTTTGTGAATAAACTCTTACTCAGAAATCATGTATGAATAATTCCATGTTTTCTCCTTCTATTTGCCTTTTAAGTTTTCAATTTTCCCATAAAATTTACTTAGCCAAAAACTGTTTTTGAGATAAGGGTCTCCTGTACCTGAGCTGACCTTGAATGTGTGACTGTTCTGCTCTGCTTCCTGGGTACTAGAATTATAGGCCTGTAGTCCACACCCAAGTTTATGGGGTACTGGGGATTGAACTCATGCATATTACGCAAGTGCTGCCATCTGAGCCACATGCCTAACTGTTCTGGCAAATTTTAAGTCTAGTCTTTCCCTAGTGTTCTACAATGCCATAATTATCAAACATTAGCTTTTATTTAATTTATTTTTTTTGTTTGTTTTTTTGAGACATGGTTTCCCAGTATAGCTCTGGCCGTCCTACCAGCTCTACAGACCAAGCTGGCCTAGACTCAGAAATCCTCGTGCCTCAGCCTCTTGAGTGCTGAGATTAAAAACATATATGACAGGTGAGACCTGTCTTGAAAGACAAGCAAGCAAGCAAATAAATACTATGTGTAGAACCCCCACCGCCCCTTCCTCTTTGCTGGTGAGAACTGAGCCAGGCCCTTGTGGATGCTATGTAAGCACTCTGGCACTGAGCTCTATGTCCAGCTCTTCGCATTCTGAACTGCGCCTTGTTATATAGCTTGGGCTGGCCTCGAAGTGAACATCCTCCTGCCTCAGATTCCCAAGAGCTGCAACTTCAGGCATGTACTACCATGTCCAACTCTTCAGCATGTTTATTCTCTCTCTGAATTCTTGTATTTTATGTTGTTTCTAAGTGAGTTGTAGCATTTGTTCAATTTATTTAGACAATCTATGTCTTTTACTTGCATAATTAATTAATCAGTGTGAATGTGGGCACTTCTCTCCTTCTACCATGTGGGTTCCTGGGATCAAAGCACCATCGTGCTTGAGGGCACATGCCTTCACACCCTGAACTGCATCTGAGCCTAATAAGAAGCTTCTGCTAGGGCTGGCATGATGGCCCAATGGTTTACGAGCACTGGCTGTTCTTCCAGAGGACCACAGTACAATTCCCAGCACCCACGTGACAGCTCACAACTGTCTGCAACCTGGCTCTAAGTGAGCTGACACCCTCACACAGACAGATATATTTGCAAATAAAACACCAATGCACACAGAACAAAAACCAATAAAAATCAGTAAGATGAAAACTAAAAAACTAAGATTAAAACAATAGCATCTGCTATATGGTTATTCTACATTCTTAGTTACTTTTTGTGGTAAATACTGGACATTATGCCACCCATTCATATGTTTTAGCACTCATCTCCAAAAACATGAAAAAAATTATTCCTAAAAAAGACTGAATTCTTTGATAACATAAAAAATCCTGCTAATTTAGACTTCTTAGATTGTACACATTTTTCCTTGTTTGCCCCTTTCTCCTCCTTCCCTTCCTCTTTTAAGGATCCAGGCTATGCTCTGTCTGGATCAGAAGCTGCAGAAAGTGTACACACCATGCTGGCAGGTATACATTTAAATCTCTTCTCCAGAGATGCATCACTTAGGAACATCAGACACTAGTCACATGTGGTTATTTAAATGAATTATGAGTCAGTATCTTGGCTAACTTCACATTTCAAGAACTTGGCAGCTGTGTGCGACCAGTGGGTATCACTCTGCATCTGCCAGGCAAGATAAGAGTGCATCACCACAGAATGCCCACAGCACCACAGGATGGAATCTAAAAGACCTTTCTTCCTTCCATTCTGTTTTTACAATTTACTCACAACACTCTATTGTTTGTTCTGTAAATTCCTAGAGATTAAACTGTGGATTACCTTTCTTCTTGCTTCTTCTTAAATAGCTTATTAGTGTTCTGTTTGGATTAGCCTGAAATGCCCTGCATTCTTTTGTGGGCTTTCATTTTGAGGGTGCACTCTACCTTCAGATACTCTAATCTCCATATGTGTAAAGTAGGAACAACAGCAGCGGCCTCCAGAGTCATCAGAATTGAAACCTATGTCCATTTTACCTGCTGTGTTCTCTGAGCTTTCTGTATTTACTACCATGGCCAGATACAGTCATGTCTACCTGCTTCTCTCCTGTACACAGGCAACTCTCGGGAAGAGTATTTACCCGACAGCGCAGGGACCGTTTGATCAGAAGGTGCTTGTGTCGAGGATAAAGCTGTGAAGCAGAGACTGGCTGGAGGTCGGGTTGTAAGAGGCGCTGCTGAAGGGTGGTCACTAACAAGAAAGCAGAGACCAGGCTTAGTTTACAGTCATTTTCACAATCAGACTTGTATGTGGGCAAAGTATGCTCCTGAAGCAATATGCCAATATGTAAGGTTTTAAAATGAGTCCATGTGCATTCTCAACAGGTTTTATTTCACTATTCAGACTCCCAAGTCCCAAGGCATGCAGGGAGCCCTAACACGAGCACCTGGAGAACAGAGCAGGACAGAAGGACACAGGACATTACCCTCTGTTAAGTTCACTGGTCGCGTGTAATAGTCTTCAGGCAGAGGCTCCACTTCAGCGACGGCCTGAGCCGGCTCAATCTTTACCTCTTTCTGGTCTTCTCCTTCTCTAAGGCTAAAAAGTGAGAGGCAGTAATTTCCCAAGAGTCCACTGGATTATTCCCAAAGTCCTTAGCAATGACTCAAGTATTAGCTACTCCTCTAAAGTAGAGTATCCTTTTGTTTTGTTTGTTTTGTTTTTTGAGACAGGGTTTCTCTGTGTAGCACTGGCTGTCCTGGAACTCACTCTGTAGACCAGGTTGGCCTTGAACTCAGAGATCTGCCTGCTTCTGCCTCCTGAGTGCTGGGGTTAAAGGTGTGTGCCACCACTGCTCAGCATATAGAATATCTTAAAGTTTGCTTTTTTTCTAAGTCAAAGAATCTTTTTCGATTTGGTAACTTAAAAAAACAAAACAAAACAATGTATTCTTTTAAACATTCCCTTTTTTTTTTTTGGTTTTGATGTCCAAACTTACGAAAGTCCAGCAAGTGTACTAATGGATGCACCAGCTCGTGGTCGCTGAAGCCTGGTCCCAAGACTGTACTTGTCCTAAAAAAACGTTCAGAACTGTGCATTAGAAAGGCCAGTTTACACATCCTGCTAGTGAAGGCAGGACCTGGGAGAGCATAGCAGAGAAGCTTAAGGGAAAAAGCAACAACTAAAAACCAAAACTAGTAAAGCCAAATAGCTATTCAAAGTCTACCTTTCTGTAACCCACATTATTATCCTATTCCTAGAATAAGCAACAGAGACTAAAACTACAGTAAAACAGTCAAAGTGGACCACACCGAGCTTTTAACACTAGCCTAAGTACATCCAAGCTATGGTTCAGGCAAGAACTACGTGAAGTGTCTAAGACACATAATGACTGTCTGCTAACTTCACCAGGGTTAGCAAGAATCATAAAAGAGAACTTACCACTACATGAATAGTGTGTTGCTGTAGAGCCCCCAAATAGCAGCAGGTTGCAACAGAGATAAAAAAAAAAATGAAGCATAAGATAAAAGCAAATGCATACAGCCAGCAGGTACATGGGAAGGTTGCAAGGAGAGAGAGCGTTTAGTCCCACGTCCTGTCCTAATGTGTAGGTGTGGAGACGCTGATCAGGCACTGGACTATTTGGGAACATTCACTTCCTTCTTTTCTAAGCGTCGGTGCTTTGCAAATATTTATGTTCAATTAAACTCAAGTCTATGTATTTCACATTATGGCTTTAGTGGCTTAACTGATTGTCCAGTAGATGCAGTATGGCAAAGTTATTTTACCTTTCTGGGTCTCATGTCAAGTGTACAATGGGGAGATTATCAGCCTCACAGGACTGCTGTGATGAGATGATATACATTATGTATTTATATTTAGCACAGTGCTTAACGTGTCACTGACATTCAATACATGTTACTGATTCAATGTCAACATGCTAGGGCTCAAGCAAGCACAAAGAAAAACAACTGTTCTGTGAGAATAAATGAGACTTAAGGAACAAGAAAAACTCAAAATCCCAACTGTTGCTTCTGTCTAGTAGTTATAAACTAGCAGAAAAAGGCACCCACAAATAATTTCTACAAATAATTCCACTTGTGCATAGCACTGTTTATTTAAAGACACAAACACACTGTGCAGGGCCTGGGGTATAGGCTGTGAAAGAGTGCTTCCCCTGGCAGTGCCAGCGCCACCACAACAAATACTGTACGTGTCAACGCTTTCCATCTTGGGGGGTTGGGGGGGAAGTAGGATGGGAGGGTGTCAAAATAAAAGCAAATGAAAAAAAGACTAGAACTGGGAAGCCCCAGTGCCAAAGGTACATTACAAGGGAAGGCAACATAAAATTTTCTGCTCAACCACTTTCTTTAAATCTTTCTGTAATAAGCAAAAGTAGCAAACAGTTTGTATAGCCTAAAAAATTAAGCAGTAAATTTTGGGAGGAATAAAATGAAAGGAAGCAATAGAGGAAGAAAGATAGATGCTCTTATGAAAGCACAAGGAATTTGAATAGAATTAACGACACACCAAAGCATAGCTGTGGGCTTACACGTCTGTACTGGAGGGATCGTTTTGATACCAAGCACTTCTGTCTAGGGCACGGCCACTTTCTGGAAAGGCCACTGTTCTGATGCCTTAGAGGCCTCACAAAAATGTCTTTCTGTGCCAAATTCTCACCGAAAAAGCCAAAGGCATATAATTTCTTCGCCGTGCCAGCTTCTTGCGATCTCGTTCAACCTTCTCCTTCTGAGCAAGCTGCTGGTAATACTCAATCAACTTGTTCATCTACAAGAAATAAAAGACTAATGAAGCCAATCAACTGCACTGACTAGAAATAAAACAAACAAGGAAACAGGAAAAACTATGAAGTGGGTAAGTTTGTTTCTTTTCTGTAAAGAGAATTTTTTCTCATTAGTGTTTTCAGAATTAAAATGAACTCTTCACGTCCTATAGCCTGATGCCCGGGCTACAGAGTCGGGATGCTGTCAGGGCACTGTGCTCCATACCTCACCCACACCTCACTATGCATCCCTCCTGGGTGTGACATTCTGTTAACCTCCCTGTATTATTTTTCAGATTGTGTCCCACCATTTAGCCCTGACTAGTCCCAAACGCAGAGATCCACCTGCCTCTACCACTTTTTAATTAATTTCCTTCATCATAAAGCAGTGTTAATTATAATCATTCAAATATACAACATAAAGAATAATTTGTAACTCTGCTACATCTTTTGTGCTGAAGATAGGTTTTCCTTTCATTAGATATCGGCTATTACCAGTTATATCCTGTCACGCTTTGGGAACACAGTATACAATACACTTTAAAACATCCATGTAGATACTTTTTATTCCAAGTATAATGGACTTCCTATAAACCATCTGGTCCATCTTTCTATCCATTATTAACATATCTACCTGTTCTTTTCAAAGGCTGGACATCATTGCATAGCACAAACGTTCTAAAAGGTATTTAATCATTTGTTACAACAGGACATAAGTTGTCTTCAAATCAGCATCTTTTTTACAAAGAGATTTATTTTAGGTATATGAGTGTCTTGACTACAAGTCTGTCTGTGTACCACAAATGTGTAGTGCCTGTAGTGCCTGTAGTGGCCAGAAGAGGGTGGTGGATCCTGCATGACCTGGTTGGGATATTTTTTGTCAACTTGGTAAAAGCTAGAGTTATCCTAGAAAAGAACAACTGAGGAATTGTCTCCATCAGACTGACTGTAGGCAACACTGTAGAGCATTTTCTTGACTAACAGTTGATGTGGGAAGGGTCCACCAACTATGGGTAGAAGCCACCCCAAGCAAGTGGTCCTTGGGTACGTAAGAAAGCAAAGCGGGCAAGCCATAGAACAAGTCAGTAAGCAGCGTTCCTGCTTGTTCTGCTTTAGTTCCTGCCTTGACTTCCCTGAGTGATAGAGTGTGACTTGAGTTTAAGATGAAATAAACCTTTCCTCCTCAAGTTGCTTTTGGATATGGCCTTTATCACAGCAAGAGACACGGACTCAGACACCCTGGAACTGAAACTGCTATGTAGGTCTTAGGTACTAGGAATTGAACCCAGGTACTTTGGAAAACAGCCAGTGCTTTCCACCAGAGTCATTTCTCCAGCCCATGCAGTTGTTTAAAAAGCATTAGCATGATCCTGTCATCTTCTTGCTTTTAAACATTTAAAGGCTTCTCAAAGTCTTGGCCTACAACCCTCAACCCTCTTTCCTTCTGTATTTGCTGCTATTACACTCTACTTCAGACACTCTATCCTCACTTTCCTCCACCTACACGTTATTCCCCTGCTTGAGTTCTTCCCCGTTGGTGTCTAGCATCTCCAGACAGCAGCGTTGTGCTCACGTGCTGACTTCAATAGTTGAAATTCCCAACAAGTGTTGACAAGACACAATTTCTCCCTCACATTATTTGCAATAGGTACTTTTCTACTTTACCTGGAGACGTTTTCTCCCTTTCCCGTCAGACAAACTAAAGATTCTCTTCTCTGTCTTTCTCTGTCTCTCACACACACTTATATGTACAAATACTTGTTCATACATGCATGCTTTTCTGTAGCAGCAAACAATTCAAGAAACCTTTATTAACCTATAGTACCCACTAACACATGTGAGAAAACCATTTCTCTGCCTCCTCACCCTGGATCCTTTCTGTCAGCATTTGCTTAGCTTTCAGTCTGACAGTACAGTGTGCATGTTGATAGCAGCTCTAGTTTTCCACTGTTCTAAGGCAGAGGTTAAGAGGCCAAGTGCAAGTACATACTGCAAGTACACAAATGCTCCATCCTGCTTCTACAGATAGCTTCTACAGATAGTTTGACGTCTAGGGTACGTCAAACTTAGCAGTTTCTTTAGGGCTGAAAGATCTAATGCTCGTATTTCCAGAATTTTTGATAATAAACGAAACTTTTAGTCATTGTTGGTTATATGAAGAAAACAACAAAAGCCACTTCATTCCTTTTTGAAATATATCTGGAACACAGAACCAAAACTACAGTGTTCTCCACTAATTTATGTAACAGAGAAGAACTGCCACTGACTTAGTGCTTCTCTGTGAGTAACTGAACCCCGGACACAAATACAGGCGCAGTTCTCAGCATGGGCCACACCCGCCACCCCTTCCTGCTTCATCCTCTAAGGCCTATGTTCATGTACTTACTCGTTGTGTATGAGGATTTTCTGGTTCTTGCCAACCACCACTAGCTAGAAAATAAACATTAAACAGTAAATTTACCTTTTTATTTCCATAAAATGTTGCCATAAAGTAAAAACATAAAAGCACAGAATTTCCAAGAAAGAACACCAGAAACCTTATGGACTGGCATGCTAAGAACTCTCCCCAAGTCCCTTTCTTTCCTGTACTAGGGTATGAACCTAGGGCTTTGCCCACCAGTGAACAGGCCTTTTAAATAACTCAGGTAGTCAAGTTTATGCAGCAAGAGTTTCTACCCACTGAGCCATCTCATCAGTCTTTAATTACACTGTAGCTTCTTCAGATGCACCAGAAGAGGGCATCAGATCTCTTTACAGGTGGTTGTGAGCCACCATGTGGTTGCTGGGATTTGAACTCAGGACCTCTGGAAGAGCAGTCAGTGCTCTTAACCACTGAGCCATCTCTCCAGCCCATCAGTCTTATTTCTAAATGTTTAAGACACAATCCTGTAATCCTGTTAAGCTGCCAGAGCTGGCCTTGCTGTGTCGCAGGCAAGTGTAATCCTCCAGCCTCAGCTTCCTAAGTAGCTATGATTATAGGCCTAGGCCACAAGTACAGCATATCCTTATTTCTTTAAACATGGGGAGGGTGCTAATGATCACCAACAGCACAGCAATGACCGCACAAGGTCTGTTCCAGGCACCAGAAATAATCCTCTTTCAGTTCTCACAGTACATTCTGAGGTCGAGTACTCTAACTGCTCCCATTTTATAGAGGAGAAATCCAAAGCTCAGAACTGCTTACAGGTCTAAAGTTGCATGGATAGTAAGCGGCAGAGTTAGGAAACCAACTCAGGAAGCAGGTAGAATCTAGAAATCCTGCTCTTATCTGCAGAATGATACAAATTCTAAATAAGCAGTGCTATAGCAATTGGAAATGCACATACAGAACTAAATCCCCCAAACTCAAAACCCATACAAACCTCAAAACCCTTGAGCATTAAAAAATGTACAGAACTTACCTGAGAAATAGACAATAGGCGGGAACCTAAAACTAGCATTTCTGTAAGCATTCAAGTAGACCTTCAAAAGTGGATTAGGCTAAAATCTCTTTGACAGGAAACAAAGTACAAAGTATGAACACACACACACACGCACACACACGACACTAAGTGGGCAAAAGGAACCAAATATGGTAGTGTAGTGTGTGTCTATACTTCCAGTACTTAAGAAGTGGAGGCAAGATGACCTTTTTTTGTTGTTGTTTCTAAAAAAAAAAAAAAAAAAAAAAACATAAAAAAAAAAAAAAAAAAAGAAAAAAAAAAGAAATTTTTTTTTATTTTTTTTAAAAAAAAAAAAAAAAAAAAAAGACAAAGATATCTGTAGGCACTTTGCTAAAGATGCTATATGTGTGACATATAAAGAAAATCGAAACTAGTCAGGTGTGGTGACTCATGCCTATAATTCTGAAACACTGGACACTGAATACAAAAATCACCATTACTTTAAAAAAATGTTTTAAAAAAGTACAATAAGATAAAACAAAATTAATACATCAGAATTGGACAAAACAAATAAACAGAAGGAAAACAGCCCGAGAAAAGATACAATAATCAGAGAGCCATTCATCTGCACACTCAGGAATCCCATAAAATCACTGACTTGGAATCCATAATATACACATGACCTGGTGCAGATCCAAAAATCACCATTTCTTTAATACCAGTTTGGTACAGAGTGAAACTGTCACAAAAATAAAACAAATACAAACTAAAAGAGCAACAGTTCAGTAGCTGAGAACACTGTTGCTCTTGTAGAGGACCCTGGCTCAATTCCCAGCATCATGTAGAGGCTTTCAACCATCTGTAACTCCAGTTCCAGAACAGCCTCTTTTAGCCTCCATGGGCACTGCACCCATGTGGTGCATGTAGGCCTACTACCCATATGGACAACATATAAATAAACTGCTGGAGCTAGAGAGATGGCTTAGCAGTTAAGAGCACTGGCTGCTCTTCCAGAGCACCCAGGATTGATTTCCAGCACCAACTTCAACTTCAGAAGATATAAAACCTTTTCAGACAGAGTGAGACTTGGCTCAAAAAGTAAATAAAGTAAATAAATACATTTGGCAAGATGGCTCAGCAATTAAAAGCACATGGCACTAAGCCTAAAGACCTGAGTTAGTCCCAAAACTCACACGGTGGGGAATACCAACTTTTGAGAGTTGTTCCCTGGCTGCCAAACAGGCGCGCGCGCGCGTGCGCGCGCGCGCGCACACACACACAAACAAACAAAAAGTAAAAATAAATTAATTTATTAGGGAGATGGTAATATATGAGAATTAACCATGTCTTGCTAACATGATATAAATCAGATTTAAAAAAATATTTGTGGAATAAAGTTTTCACTTGTGTTTTCATAATCTGTAGTTAAGATGAACACTTTTTTTGTTGTTCTTCTTCCCCCATTTATTTATTCATTCACTTTATGTCTCCATCCCAGCCCCCCTCCTTCCAGCACCCCTCTTACTTAGCTTTTCCCCCACCTACTCTCCCTTTCTTCTCTGATAAAGGGGAGCCCCCCCCCCCAAGATGAACACTTTTTTTTTTCCCCAGACAGAGTTTCTCTGTATAGCCCTGGCTGTCCTGGAACTCACTCTGTAGACCAGGCTGGCCTCGAACTCAGAAATCCGCCTGCCTCTTCCTCTCAAGTGCTGGGATTAAAGGCGTGTGCCATCATGCCTGGCGATGAACACCTTTTAACGGGATCTTTTTTATGCTCAGTTATGAGATCCACTGTTCAACTCCTTCACTGTGCTCTTTCTGACTCTTGAAAATTGATAAAGGCTCTTTAGTTTTGGTTAGTCATCTTTAGTCTATTATTTCTGAGTCTTGGTTTTCTAAGTTATTCACTTTTAATTTTGTCCATGATGTTTAAATTTCAGATTTAAAAGAAAGAAATTTATGAGGCAGAGTTTCACATAGCCAAGGATGGCTCTGAGCTCCAGGCAGGCAAGAATGACCCTGAATTTTTGTTATCCCTTTCTCACCCCCCAAAGTACTGGGATTATAGGTGTAAGCTACTATTCCTGGGTTATGCAGTGTGGGAACTGAACCCAGTGCTTCCTAAGCACTCTACCAGCTGAGCTACATCTCTAGTCCAAGAAATATACTTTAAGAAAAAAAAAAGGTATTAAATTTGATTCTAGAAAAGTGTTATAGACTCATAAAGGCTACTTTACCAATTCTAAGAAATTAAATAGTATTACTCTATCTGAGATGAAAAACTATAATGTAGGGTTGGAGAGAGAGCTCAGTAGTTAGAACACTGGCTACTTTTCCAGAGGACCCAGGTTCAATTCCTAGCACCCACATGGCAGTTCCCAGCTGTCTGTAACTCCAAAGGATCTGACACCCTCATACAACAAACATGTAAGCAAACATCAATTCACATGAAATAAAAATAAATCATTAAAAAAGTTAAAAACAAACAAACCAAAACACCACCAAACCAAAACAACAGGAACAGCATCCTCAAACTTTGATACATAAATGCGAGGAGATGAGTACAGAGAAAACTTAATGACAACTGTTCTGAACTTAGGTTCTACTGCCCAACAGGTTACAGAGCTGAATTACAGCACTGACAGTAGTACAAAATCTCATGTACACCCACTTACCGACAGATTTGTCTGCCATGCCCACATCTCTAGAGGTCCATCGACAAAATCCACAGGCCAAGTAATAGGCTTTCTTCATGGTAGTTTTGGCTGGGTCGTCGGGAAGCTGTGTGGAGATACTTGTTGCGCGGGTAGAAAGGGTGTGCATGCATCCAGGACAGTCAAAGCAGTTGGCACATCTGTGACATGATAAACACAACCATTCATTCAGCTGGTACTTATTTATTGAGCACCCACTATGTGCTAGATATGGGTTTAGTTCAGGATCTCTTAAACCTGTCTACTCTTGAGCACTTTCACTGAAGAAATTTTTACATAATCTCTAGTATATATTATTGTGAAACAGGTATACAAATAAAACATTTACTGCTAACAGATCAAGAAAAATTTAAAAACAATTTATTGTTTATACATGTGAAGAGCTTTTAGGGCCTGCCTTCTAGGAATTTGGTAAGAATCAGGACACGGAGGTAACAAGGAAGTAGGCTCAGGATCTTGATCATCCTAAGTCGCTGAACGTCCGGACTCTGTTTATTGTCTTGTTTGTTCCTTGGCTACTTTGTTTATGCCTTAAGGACTGACCATATTCTTTGTGTGTACCCAGAATGATATAAAAGCAGACTGGAAAAAAAATAAAAATAAACCTGCTTCAGCCTCAGCACTGGCTGGGGTCATGCTACAGTGTTGTCTAACTGTCCTTTTCTTTTTAACCCTCACTCCCTCCCTGGAGACCCTGCTGACTGACTGAGCTGGCTTGGTCAATTAAAGATAAAAGCAAATTTGTATACTAATACGTGTGATTGGTTATGTTTACACAATAAATTAAATCTTTGCTAAATAGTTGATAATGCAGGATAGAAAATCATCAATGCTTTTCAGAGTTGGTATCTTTTTTGGTGTATATATTAAGTTTTCAATTTTGGTCTGCAAAGAAGCAGGTTTCCTTACACCTGGATTTTGTTTACTCTTCCTCAACCCATTTAATAATTAAAATAATAATAATAATAATAATAATAATAATGCATAAGCCAGAAACTCAAGTTAACTTATAAAATCAACCATTCTTACACAATACAAGCAACAAAACTTGATACATGCTAGGAATGCTGGTAGAAAATGTTGTCTTTGCAATGATTAAGCTAATATGTTTGTGTCCTAGCAGAAATGTGTATGTGCTGAAACAAGTGCAGTTGTAAGCTACACTAGTCTCCACTGTGAGCTGATGTGTCAGGCAGTACTTAGTGTAGCACCAGGACTGCCAAGTCCACAGGCTGTGCTCAGAGCACAATGTGCGCATGGCCCACCACAAATACCTCATTTATCACATGTTTTACCCTGAATTAGATTCTGTTTCAGAACCCTTTCACTACTGTCAACTTTTAAAAGTCCTCCCATCTAGTCACATGAACCTACACATGGTCACAATTCATAGTTTAGGAAACTATGGTCCAAATGTTAGGAATTCAAAGACTCTCAAGGAAAAAAAAAATTTTTTTTTCTGGGTACTCTTACCAAGTTTTAACATCTCAAAAGTACTATATATTCACTTAAGACTTTAAACAAGCCAGGCAGTGGTGGCAAATGCCTTTAATTCTAGCACTTGGGAAACAGAGGCAGGCAGGCAGATTTCTGAGTTCGAGGCCAGCCTGATCTTCAGAGTGAGTTCCAGGACAGCCAGGGCTATACAGAGAAACCCTGTCTCAAACAACAACAACAAGAACAACAACAAAAGACTTTAAACAAAACAAAACCCACCAAAGTGTGTGACACACTGGAGCCCAATTCCAAGTTCTCTACAGAGAAAAACCAATTTCTAGGTGGAGTTTACTACTCGTTTCCTTTAATGCCTATAGGAATCACAAAGATTTTAAAGGTAAAGACAAAGGTCATAGGTTATGCTGCTAGAGAGGATAAAACATTGTATGATAGAAAACGGAGTCAACAACATAAGCAACTATGAGACTGGATTTGGAAAATTACTATTTGATGGCTGTGCCAGAGAGCTGAAACTGACACCACCGTGGACGAGGCGTGGTTTAAAGGGGCACGCTGCAGGGCTTTCTGCTCTCCTGAGATGCACTCAGAGACCATTGCCCCTTAGGAGCCCTGGACCCTGGTGCTTTTTGCTGTTGTTTGTTTGAAACAAAGTCCATATAGTTCAGACTGGTCTTGAACTTGAGATCCTTCTGCCACTGGCTCTAAGTGATAGGATTAGTGTGAGCAACCACACCCAATTTGCTCTGGTGCTTTTAGGACTCCTACAACCTGAGAGAATCAAGATTTCACCTGCGGTCTATACGATGTCTATTATCTGTTACAATATTATCTGTACAATATTGTACACTGTCTATTGTCTTCAAATAAGGGAAGTAATTCCATCTACCTTACAGAGTCACAAGAAAATGAAGTGATAAATTAATGTATAGCAAGCATATGAGGCAGTGTCTGATTCTCAGAAGTAACCTCTTAGAGCAGGAAAGAAATAACAGTGGCTCATATCCACGGATGTATAGGAATCTGGCTGGTAACCAGAATTTTCACACCAGACTAAACCTGGCACAAGCAGTAGCAATGGACACATCTAGCAGCCAGACATGGTTCTTACATGTCCTCCACTGAAAAGAACCATGATCCTTTGAGAAATGACAAATTCTAGTTAGAGGCAGAAGAATATATAAGCTAAACTTAAAATACCTTAAAGGACTGTTTATTCCAGTACTGCACTGGTAAGAAAAGGCTCAAATTCATGGAACAAGACAATACTCTCTTTCCCAGTGATAGAGGCAAGGCTAGAAGGCTTCAGGAGAAAAGTACAAGAGTTCCTGGTGGCGCTAGGATACAACGCTCAAGGGAGAAAACCAAGAAAATAAAGCACTATCGCCCCTGATGTGGAAAATAAATATTCATGAGGAATGACTAAATAGAGAAAAGAGGCAGATTAGGGAAGAAAGTCCTAAACAATTAATGCAGACAAACTTTGAGAAGGGTGTCTAACTCCCCACTTTCACCCATTCTCCAGTCTACTTATAAAAACATCACACAAATAATGAAAGGCATTCTATGAATACTGCCCCAGCATCCCTTAGTACTTTCAAAGTCATCAAGACCAGTGAAAGTCTAAGAACCAGGTCCAATCGCAAGAAGCCTATGGCGACGTGACTAATACTGTTTCTTAACAAAAGGGGAGAGGACTATGCTAATTTCAAAATAATTCTTAATCTAGAAGTCTTTTAATATAGATATTATATTAAAAAATAAGATCAAAGTTATCTTAGGCAGTGATGATGCTCAAACATGAAAAAAAGGATTGTTTGATCCTGTTGTGTTTCCTTAACCTTTTTTTTTTTTTTTTGAAACAGGGTTTCTCTGTGTAGCCCTGGCTGTCCTGGAACTCACTCTGTAGACCAGTCTGGCTTCAAACTCAGAAATCCGCCTGCCTCTGCCTCCTGAGTGCTGGGATTAAAGGTGTGCGCCACCATGCCCGGCTCCTTAACCGATTCTTAAAACAACTTGTGGTGTAACCTCCATGGGATAAGACCCTGTTTCGGCCCCAATATACTCAAAACCACCCCAGTGTAGGGGAATGACAGGGCTGGAAGGTGGGAGTAAGGTGGGTGGGTCGGGGAGCACCATCATAGAGGNGGGGGGGGGGAGGAGGGTAAGATAGGGGGCTTCTAGAGGGAAGACCTGGAAAGGGGGTAACATTTGAAATGTAAATAAAGAAAATAGCCAATAAAAAAATCCTCAAAACCAACAACAAATGGAAAACACAAAAATTCATCCTGTTCTTACCTATTCTTTTTTAATTTGGCTTCAGCTGATGGCATGTTTTCTAAGCAGCTGGGACAATAATGTGAGTCCACCTATGAAGAAATAAGGAATGAATAAAACTCATTATTAAAATATGGTATACCGCACCAAAAGGTACCTCACTGAACTGGGAGGAGGGGAGTGTTTTTTTTTTTTTTTTTTTTGGGGGGGGGGGGGAGACAAAAACACCTGTACTGTTTACAACTTAGCAGTGATCGATTAAGACTACAAAGTCAAGCTGTGACCAACAGCCTCCCATCTAGTTTGGCTTAAGCTGTGAATGGAAGGATGGTTTGTGACTAAGGGCACTTGCTGCTCTTGTAGAGGACTGGGGTTGGATTCTAAGCACCCACAGGGTGGCTCATTGTGTGCCCTCTTCTGACCTCCATGGGCAGCAGGCATGCACACAGGGCACAGATATACATACAAGCAAAATATTCATACATGGTATCTTTAAAAAGAGGTAGCCCTTAAAGACATCAAGTTTTCTCATTAGTTTAATATATTTACTAAGAATTATTAAAGTTTCCATAGATATAGCCAGCCAATTAGAGGTCTGATTTTTTTTTTTAAGATTTATTTATTTATTTTATGTAAGTACACTGTAGCTGTCTTCAGACACCCCAGAAAGGGGCATCAGATCTCATTACAGATGGTTGTGAGCCACCATATGGTTGCTGGGATTTGAACTCAAGACCTTCAGAAGAGCAGTTAGTGCTCTTCACCACTGAGCCATCTCTCCAACCCCCAGAGGTATGATTTTTACTGTGTATATGTGTGGCATTCATTCACAGACACATATGGGACAGACAGAGAAAAATCTTGGGTGCTGTAACCATAAGTGCCGCGCCCTGCCTCCCTTTTTAAAAGACAGGGCTCTCACTGGCCTGTAACTTACCAAGTAGGTTAGGTTGGATGGCCTGCAATAGTGACAGGTCACTGAGCCTAGCTTATAAGTATGTGTATTCCAGGATCCTGGGGACTGAACTCATGTCTTCATATCTGTAAGCATTTTACCGATTATGCTACCACCTCAACCTCCAAGTGAGAGATTTCTATTTGCTTGTCTTACATTTATGTTGTGCCTACATGATGGGGGAGGTAGCCTGCAGGGGCCACAGCTCATGTGTGGATGCTGAGGATAACGCACAGGGTTTGGTTCTCTGCTTCCATCATGGAGGTCCTTGGACCTAACTCAGACTGGCAGGCTTGGTGGCAAGAGAGCCTGTGCCTGCTGAGCGAGCTCCTTAGAGCCCAAATTAGAGATTTTTAGAAAAATAACAAATTGAACAACCCAAGTATCTTATTTACTGTATTTAACTCAAAACACAGTCTTACATAGTAGATCCACTCTTAAAAAAAATATAAGAAAGTATTTTAAGTAATGAGATTTTATTTGATAATTATAGAATTCTTGCTATCACACAAAGTGCTAATGCAAAAATCCAAGAAAAAAATCACATATCTGACACAAATATGTAAATATGTATGAATAAGACTGGATTTCTTACATTCTTTGGTTTAACCATTCTTAATATTTTGGAAAGTATCCCCAATAAAATAAGCATCACGTGTAAAATGGTTGACACTACAGAACATGTTTTCACATGCCTTTTCTCCCCACCCCCAGGGATCTTAAGTCCCTGACCCTGGTCTTCCCAGCGTCTCTAAATGACTCTGCAATCTACAACAAACATTCTGTATTTGCTTCCTAACCTGTACTTTTGGGGGTGGGGCATGAGCCCAGAGAGACAAGATGGAATATCTCGCTATAGCCTAGACAGTCCTATAAATTACTATGCAGTTCATGTTTGCCTTGAACTTAAAATCCTTCTCGCGCCTTAGCCTCCCAAATGTTAGGATTACGGGCCTGAGTCATCACAATACAGCTTTCCCCCCCCTTCTTGCAACAACATGCACCGCCAACAGCTGGACATGATAGTGTGCATTTCTAATTTCATCATCTGGAAGGTGAAGGCAAGAGAATGAGGAGTTACAGGCCAGCATTGGCTATATAGTCATCTTGAGGCTAGCCTGAGCTACATGAGACCTTGCCTCGATGACCCCCCGACCCTATCCAAAACCTTCACCAAGCCTCCCAAACCCAAGCCTCCATCTTCATTAGCTGGAAAAAATTACGTAAAGCCCCTGTCACACAGTTAAATATAGAATAAACACAGCTATTACTAGTATGAGCTTTCAACAGACTAAGGTTCCCAATAGTAGGATTTATGGTTTATTCATTTTTAATCCCAGCAGCATAGTAGATAGACAACTTCTATCAAAAGCTGCAGAAGGAAATGGAATTTATTCGGTGCCTTTTTTTTTTTTTTTTTTAAATCTTTAAGCTGAACAATTCCTCTCCAATGACCATCTGGGTCTGTGGCTAGAACTCTGAGCTTCTTTTTTACTACAGACGGCTCTATGCATTTGCCACTCAAGTCAACCTATCACAGTCTTCTTGCTTCGGTCCTTGCTTGGCCTGGCTCAGGAAACTGGGCAAGCTGTTTGGGCAGGGTCCCGGTTCTGGTAAAAGGAGGGTCAGAACTTCCCCAAAGGGAGGGCCACGACCAAGAATGGCTGCACGCTCCTTCCTTTAATGGTAAGAAGACAGTTTCTTCTGCCTTTCAGTGACATGAGTTAGACACTTCCGATCTATCTCTCAGTCCTCCACTCGCCAAGTCTCACAGGGGACCGCAGGGTCCAGGGCAAATCGTCCAGCTACAGGCAGCTCTAGAACAGAGGATCTGTTCAGCCTCAGCCCCACCCGGGGCCGCCCCCTTTTCCAAGTGACTATCGACAAGCAAATGAAATCGCAGATCCAGCCGACTGATGGGGCCCTTGGCCAGTCAGCAAGCTAGACACACGGTTTCCCCGCCTCTCCCGGCGGAACTTCCCGCCAGCCGCAGTGACTGGGATGAGCACCCCCGCCCCGGCGCGCAGTCCCCCGCGGGACGGCCCAGTTACCTCGTGCGACACACATTCCAGCGATCGAAGCTCACTGCAGTAGCGGCAGAAGTAGAGCTGTGAGAGCGGGGCCCGAACCTTTTTTTCTCCTTGGACGAGATAGAGAACCCGCTCCGACTGCAGCAGGGACGCCATCTTGGTGAGGGAGGAGCCAACGCCCGGCGCACCCGTCACGTGACACAGCCCGGCGTTTCCCTCCCCGCGTCCCCTACGTCCTTTACGTAGACGTTGACGTAAGCGAAACCGACCCAGAGGGACTTTGCGGTCTAAGTGCGCGTGCGCACCTCAGGTTTCAGTCCCACCCTCCTCGTTTCCGGGAGCCTTGACTGCTATGGCCCTATGGGATGCTCTGCGCAAGTCCAAGTCCAGACAGGCTCAGTGCTCTTCTTTGTATCATCCAGAAAGTAAGGCTGCTGTTCGTTGTTTTGTACAAAGGCCTCTTCCTGCCCCAGCTTCCAGGGCAGAATTCCATTCTGGAAAGCCGAGTTACTGCAACACATTCTTCCGACGACCTTGCCACAGACCCCTTGAAACATAGGTTCTCTCTTTTGAAATAATAGTAAGCTCCTAGCATGGGAGGTACGACTCATTTTTAAGTATGAAGAGTTAGCGATGAATCTATATACTGTGAACATGTATTATCAATGGTGGAAGACAGGAGGCAGTACACCAAGTTGTCAAGGGCCATCTGTATTCTGTGTGTCCATCAAGGCTGAGATGTGAAGCCCCAAAATACCACCCAGAGCCAGGCTCACGTTGTCTGCCACCATGTGTTTGTGTAGTGGATTAAGTGTCTGACATTAGAGCCAGTGATGGGAGCAGAAAGACAACCCTTCTATAAACATTGAGAGTGGAAGTAGACGAAATGCAAAACATACCACTGCTTCAATTGCCATGAAACCTCAAAGGTAGATAGTAGCATTATTTCTGTTTTAGAGAGCAGGAGCCCTGGGCTTAGGGAAGCACAGCGATTTGTTTCCCGTTTGCTCTTACGTTTATTCCAGGGCTTGCACACATTACCCCCGTGTGGAATGCCTTCAGCACATTTTCTAAGAAGGTAATAGTTTACTTTATAAAATGCTTTCCAGTTATACAGCATTTAATGTATATTATAAATAGTTCCACGTTAATAGTTTAAATCTAAAATTTATTAAATCACACTCTTTTTCTAAGGTTGGAGGGATTTTATTCAGAAAGCAAAAGTCCAGAGCAGATATGATTCTTAGTAGGCTACCTGAGTTAGAAAATTCAAAGGCTGTTTACTTTTGTTTGCCAGGAAAACAGCCTGGCACTAGATTAGTTTCATAGATGCGATTCGCTCATAGGAGAAAGTATATTATTATCCAGATAATTTGCAGTTTTTTTAACATGTTAATGAATCCATTGGCCCCATTGATTATCATGGCTTATCACCTTTTGTTTTTAGTGAATTTAAGTCTCCTTTTCTGGATAGAGACACATTCTCCCCTCTCAGGGCTCAGGGTCTAGGACCAGAGCCAGCCAGTGTTTTTTAAGTGTGGTTTTGTATCACCAGAGGAATTGCCTTAGGGATTTAAAATGGGAAATCTAGGTTTACTTACATAGATTCTGACAGCAGAATCCATATAAATTTCTAGGCAGGACTTTAACTTTACAGCAGGTTCCCTTGTGAATCCTACACCTATTACAGTTGAGAAGAACTGGGTTTTGATAATCCCTTGGTTTTTTTGTTGTTGTTTTTGTTTTGTTTTGTTTTTCTGACTTTGGGCTTGACATTAGGCAGAGAGCCTTCTCTGCTGTCGTCTGTTAGCACTGCAGAATATCGAGCATTATGAGGTCATTGTGCTATGGAATAAGGAAAGTCCCTCATGGCAGAGAATCAACATACCTTGATCAATTTCTTGATAGGTTTCTGTTGAATCTCCCAAGGGGTCTGGACTGTTCTTGTTAACTCCAGTACTATAGCACTATAGCTTCCAGAGTCTGAAAATTGGAGTTAACTTCAGAGATCTGTGTTCCAATGACAGCACCGTTGTCAGTCCCAGGTCACCACTAACCTTATTATTAACTACATAGCTGATATGTGAATACATTTTGGGAATACTTCTGGGAACCCGTTTGGTCAGCCAGAAAGTATGAGTTAACATTCTGCGGAGGAACTCGCGTAGGTTAGAGCCTGTGAGCGCTCCCTCCTCCACCCTTCAGGATTCTTTGTCCCTTAGAGGGTTCTAGCAGGCTGAGGTCGTCTTTGCACAGTGATGAGCAGCCTGTATCGTGGCCTCATAGTGCTTTTACCCTTCACTAAGGCCACTGGGGTCACATTTTGATGTTGGGTTCACGTTGAGCTTTGCCTTTTTAGGGTGAGTACTGGGTTAGCACAGGGACCCAGAGGCAGCACTGCCAGCTAGAGGAAAGGCTAACCACACTCATAAAATACTGAGAGCATGTGCAAAGCCAGCTCAACGTGTATCCTTACCCAGACTGTAGGAGATGCCAGTTTCCCTATTGTTTTGCCAACGTAAAATTTCTAATCTGGGTCAGTGGTTTTGGTATTCCCTGGCTATGCACTTTTGGGAAAAAAAAATCCATTTATAACTCCAAGTCTAGTTTGAGAACATATAGGTTGAGAAGAATACGACTTGTCTTGGTGGGGAAAAAAAGTTAGCATGAGTGTAAGAGCACTTTGTGAACTGTGACGTGCTAGGCACATAAGAACATTTCCAACCCCCCCCAATGGGGAGATCCTATTGTGATTTCCTCTCAGAAATGTTTCAGAACAAGTTCACAGTAACAACAGAAAGAGCTTGGAGGTAGGCTTTGGCCCAGTCAGCTCCCAAGGAATCTCTGAGACCCCAGGAACTGTGCCAACTGTGGCTGGCCATTTGCCAGGGCTGCCTTCCCCACGTGGGGCTTCCTGTTCCAAAGGTACACAAATATCGCTTTCCTCTGTAGAGTCTGCAGTCTCATCAGAACTTCACAGCCAGTCCACGGAAGGGAAAGTAAAAAGCCATGTCTCGACAGCTAGCCACTCCTGGCCCTTCTGGGAGCCTCTCCCAGGAAGCATGGCGCTGTTGCCTAAACTCTGATTCCCAAATGTAAACACGGCAAAAGGCTGCAGGCACGCTGCCATCCTAGCAAACCTTCTCCGGATCCTGAACTGGGAATATTTTCTCTCACAGCATATGTTCCTCACATGCTCCCAACCTCTGAGTGCTGCCAGAGTTTTACTAGCACCTGCCCTCTTTAGCCAAAACCCTGGGCGCTTCCTTGGGGGCTCCTCCTTTTTTTGATTTTTTTTTTAACTTTCTAAATAGTTCTAACTTTTATCTCTCTTCCTTCTCTCAGCAACTGTCTTAGTTCAGAGTGGTACTGTTTTCCTCCCAGGCTTTCTCTCAGCAGCCACCCAGTCTGTCCTCTGCATTGAGCCTGGTCGGGCTGGCATGGTGCTGTCCTGGGGAGGCAGAGACAGCAAGATCTCTGTAGTGCGGTCAGTATTCCAGTGCCAGGCCCAACAGAGCGAGATAGTATGACCTTGCCTCAAAACGAAAACAAAATAGACATTGAGATAGACTGGTCTTTCTAAAACTCACATTTCAATCCTATTTGTTTGTCTTCCTTGACCTCTCTGTCACCTATAAGGCAACCCCCCTCCCACCCCCAAACTCTTAGGGTAATGCATAAGCATTTCAGGATCAGAGACCTGTCTGCCTCTTTGGCCTCGTATCCTTAAACCTCACCCTGCTTTCAAGTCCTATGTAACTCTTTTTTTTTTTTAATATTTATTTATTATATGTAAGTACACTGTTGTTGTCTTCAGACACTCCAGAAGAGGGTGGCAGATTTCATTACAGATGGTTGTGAGCCACCATGTGGTTGCTGGGATTTGAACTCAGGACCTTTGGAAGAGCAGTCAGTGCTCTTAACCACTGAGCCATCTCTCCAGCCCCCTATGTAACTCCTAACTCTGACCCAGGAATATTGGTCCTTCTATCCCTTTGGGACCCTGTAAGTGCAGTTTCCTCAATCAGGAACTTTTCATCTGTTTGTTAGTTTTAGGGTATTTTCCTTTATGAAAACTTCCCAAACACTAAAATAGCAGGGTTGGCCATGCTTTCCCTTTTCCTACAACTGTGGTCTGTTAGAGCAACTTGCACGTGGCATATTTTAAAAACAGACACGTCTTCTTTCTAAAGCATGAGCTCTGTGGATGCCTGACAAAGGGCTTGAGCCAGAGCAGATATACAGTAAATTGTATTTGATGACTTTAGCCTCTGAACACATCACATGCAAATACTACCAAAAGCACTAACATTGTCTGACAGGGATGTAGACATGAAACCCCACAAAGCAGAAGGCAACTCATCTTTTTTTTTCCCCAATGCTCTCCTGGTTGCCTATAGTGACTGGCGGTTTCCATTTTGACAGGCTGGAGTTTCCATAGCAGTTGCCAACGGTGGGGCGCCCTGAGTTTAGGTGGCAGCTAGCATGAGCTCTAAGCACTGGTGAAGCTCAGGCCCAGGTAAAGGAGCAGAGAGAGGAACAGGTCCAGAAGACAGCTGGCTGCGTGTCTGAAGCCCCGCAGGGCCAGCTGCTTCAGCGATAGGCTCAGGCTGCACAGACTCAGGCCTCACAGGCTCAGGCAGTGGGTGCATTGGCCCTGAAGTTGGAGTTGGTAGGTACCCACTCTGGTCTTCTGGATGTGACTAAGAATGAACATGAACTAACAGGATTCCAATCCTCATTCCTGTATTTTTCAGATTAAAAAAAATAATAAAAGCTCAGAGCAGAAGGACATTTCCATGGGTTAGTTGGTTTTTTAGACAGAATCTCTCCTGTAGTCTAGGCTGGTCTCAAACTTAGGATCTTTTTGCCTCTGAAATGCTGGTTTAGAGATGTGTGCCATACTTGCTTCCCAGAGGCTTCCTTGTTACAGTTTTTGTTTTCTAACTCCATAAACACAACTTCCCAATTCATAGCAATTAGCTAATTGATGTCTACAACAGAAGAAAACTAGGAAAACCTAGTTTCTTTTTTTAAAAGATTTATTTATTTATTTATTTATTTATTTATTTATTTATTTATTTAATGTATATGAGACCATGGTTGCTGTCTTCAGACACACCAGAACAGGGCATCAGATCCCATTACAGATGGTTGTGAGCCACCAAGTGGTTGCTGGGAATTGAACTCAGGACTTCTGGAAGAGCAGTCAGAGCTCTTAACTGCTGAGCCATCCCTCCAGCCCCGTAGTTTCTCTTTTAACACTTAAAAAGGAAAAGTAAATCAAACCGATACAAGAGAAAGCCAGTGACCACAGAGAGCCTGTTGGTTTTGCCATGGAAGTTTGTGAGCACATGTGTCACACATTTCTAGAGTGTCCTCGCTTTGTCTGCAGCAGGACTTTCTCAGGCACACCTGTATAGTCTCACTGAGGGTTTCCCCGTCATGCTGCTGCTTCTTGATAGACTAACAGGACCCTAGAGCCAATTCTGTAGGACCTGAGGATGCTTCCTCTGTGTTCTGTCGAGGTAGCAGGGATGTGGGTTCAGCACCCTCTTTCAGGCTAACTGTGGTCATTGCTGTCTAACAGCTGCTTTTTTTTTTTTTTTTTTAATCTTTTTTTTTATTATTATTATTATTTTCTTTATTTACATTTCAAATGCTATCCCGAAAGATTCCCATACCCCTCCCCCCACCTCTGTTCCCCTACCCACCCACTCCCACTACTTGGCCCAGGCCTTGCCTTGTGCTAGGTCATATGGAGTTTGGAAGACCAAGGAGCCTCTATTCCCACTGATGGCCGATTAGGTCATCTTCTGCTACAAATGCAGCTAGAAACACAAACCCAGGGGGTACTAGTTAGTTCCTGTTGTTGTTCCACCTACAGGGTTGCAGCCCCCTTCAGGTACTTGGGTACTTTCTCTAGTTCCTGCATTGGGGACCCTGTGTTCCATCCAGTAGCTGGCTGTGATCATCCATTTCGGTGTTTACCAGGCACTGGCGTAGCCTCACAAGAGGCCACAATATCAGGGNCCCTTCAGCAGTATCTTGCCGGCATGAGCATGAGCATTAGTATCTAGGTTTGGTGGCTGATGATGGGATGGACTCCGAATGGGGTCCTCTCTGGATAGTCCATCCCTTCATCCCAGCTCCAAACTTTGTCGCTCTAACAGCTGCTTTTAAGCTGTTTAGTTAGGGTAGGATCCTGGCTTCCAGGATGACGGCTCTCAGACGACAATCCCATGGACAGACAGTCTCTGTTCTGCCAACTCTCTGAGCTCATGATGACTCTGACCCAGAAAAATATCCTTTTGTTTTTAAGCAATTCTTTTTTTTTTTTTCTACAGAAGGTAAAGGGGAAAAAAAAAGGAAAGAAGGAAGGAGCCGCAAAAATTTTACATAGAGTGACAAGGTAAGTTTCCTGAAAAGATTAGATTTGAGCAAAGATGGGAGAAAGTAGAGGTTGAGAGAAGTAGATAACAGGGAAAGATTGTGTCAAGTCTCAGAGGCCCAGAGCAGCAGTAGCCAGGAGGTCAGTGTACTGTTACAGGGTAACTGGGGAAGAGCCCTGGGGAATGAGGCACAGGAAAATTGACGGCAGCGTTTGTGGGATCTTGAAAAGCATTTAAGATACTGCTCTATGGGACTTGGAGACCATTCCATGTGTCTTTGCTTGCTCTCTGTGGCTATGATAAACACCATGACGAAAACCAACTCGGGAGGAAAGGTTTGATTTGACTAGTGGGTCACAGTCCATCATCAGTTGAGGCCAAAATAGGATCTCAAGCAGGGTAGGAACCTGGAGCCAGGAACTGAAGCCGAGAGTATGTAATGCTGCTTGTGAGCTTGCTCAGACTGCTATCTTAAATAACCCAGGGCTGCCTGTCTAGCGATGGCACCATTCACGGTGTGCTGAGCCCTTTCATATCAATCATTAAGAAAATGCCCTGGACTGGAGAGATGGCTCAGCTGTAAAGCTCCTTTTCTTAGATGGCTCTAGCTTGTGTCAAGCTGACAAATTCTAACCAAGACAGCGTGTTTTCAGAAGGAGCAGAGACGATCTACATTTTACAGGTGCCACTCTGTATGTGAAGTTTTTAGAGTGAAAACACAGGAAAGGAGAGAAGTAGAGGTTAGCTAATAGATTGCTACAGCAATGTAGGGAAGAGGTTAAAAGGACCAGTATTGGCACAGACACACCAAGACCAAGTTCTCAGAACAAAGGACATGTATTTGTTCCAGAGGGACAAAGGGCAGGGAATAAGAGACAAAGACAGGAGGTAGAGGATGAGGGAGAAAAGGGGTGAGGGAGATTGGGGGCAGTTTATAAAGGAAAAAGTTAGGATGAGTTGGTTAATTTTGTTTGAACATATTAATTAGGGCAGCCAAAAGAGGACCTTTGATTTTTGGACTTTAATGTTTTCATAGCTGCACTTTGGTGGTCAGCCTCAGGAGGAGGAAGTGGCCAAATAAGGGAACAGACCTTGGTGGCTAGCTTTAAGAATGTAATCTAACAGTTTTGAGCAAGGCAGAGGGAATGGAGGGAAGGGCAAGGCCTGCCAGATCCTCTCCGGAGGTGATAGTACCAGACAGAGTGAGTCTGGTGTATTTTGAAGGTTGAACATGTAGGGTTTCTTGGGTTAGCTTTAGGCAGTATTCGTATTACATGATGGGTATAGCTTGGAACCATGCAGCAAAGCTCTGGTTAGGCCAGGGGATGATTTATTTAATGACTTGCCTGAATTTACTCACTGGGAGTTTATTTCCTCACAAACCACTGTCTCTCTGTCAGAGGTCCAAATAAAAAGACCCAGAAAGGAAGAGAGTTTTCAGTGTGTAAGTTGAAACTGACTTAGTTGTTCAGTCCCAGGTTTACTTTGTTCCGACTCTCAAAGCATGATGGTTACCAGACAGGAAAGCATATTTCACAAGAGGCCCCAGGCAAGAGCCAGTCACTTGCTAAACACATTAACCAGATCTTCAGAGATCAGACCTGAGAATTTGCTGCTGTTGTGTGAGAACCCAGTCTATTTGTAACAGTGCCAAAGGCTCTTCCAAATAAGCTTTGCTCCTTGCTGGGAGAACAAGATGAGTTCAGGAAAGTACACTGGGAAGAACACTGCACACTGTTGGTGCTTCCAGTGCGTTCCAGGTTCCTCATTTGCCTGCAGAGGAGGATGTTCAGAGGGAGGAGGTGCTCTGTCTCGTCTCCAGATAGCAGCTTCTTGGACATGATGTTGACTTCTTTGCCTACTGTGGATGATTGGCATTTCCCAGGTGCCTCTATTCCCATCTATTCATTCTGGTGTTTCTTCCTGTTCATTTCCAGAAAGGTTTGTTTTTGTTTTTTTAAAAAAGACTTTAAACTACATGTCTGAAAAATTTTCTGCCCTCACAGGGAAGTTCAGCCTGATGTTTGGTTACTATTGAGCCCATCTGTGAAACCAGTCTCTAAGCTTTCTCTGGTGGTCAATACTCTGTGGTATTCATAACCTGGTTACTGGGAGCATGTAACAGAAATGATAAAACGACAATTCTAAAAGCGATTATAAAAAAGTTAATTTGCTGGTGGCGCACGCCTTTAATCCTAGCACTTGGGAGGCAGAGGCAGGTAGATTTCTGAGTTCGAGGTCAGCCTGGTCTACAGAGTGAGTTCCAGGACAGCCTGGGCTACACAGAGAAACCCTGTCTCAAAAAAACAAAAAAACCCAACCAAACCAAAAAAAAAAAAAATTAGTTTACAGGAAATTGGATGGTCTTAGAATGTTTACTATTAAGTGAGATCACACAGTCTTAGAAAGAAAACAACCATGTGTTCTCTCCCATGTATAGAATCTAGCCAATAATATAGTATGTGTGTATATATGTATATATGTATATACACACACATATATATGCAAATATTAATGGGGTATAGTGTAACAAGTTAACAAACATGGCTAAATATTAGGAGATGCAGAAGGTTTGAATTCAATAATGAACATGACTTATGAAAAAGTATAGAATTGTGTTTCTAGTTCTTACTCATGGACTTCCCATATTTGATGATGGGTACATGCATAAAAATGTATTTGATGGTGAGAGAATCAAATCTAAATGAAGGTCCACAGCTCCTGTTTCAAAAGGCTGCTCTAACTGGGTGTTCACTGAGTTCTGTAGTTTTTGGATCAGATTAATTTTGGTGTATGATATATATACACACATATATATGTGTATATGTATATATATATGTATATGTATGTATATATATATATTTTTAAATAATAAAATTTGAAATAAAAAATAAAGTCACTTTTGTGGCCTAGCCTGTAATCCCAGTACTTGTGAGGCTGAGGCAGGAGAATTGCCTTGAGTTTTAGACTAGCTTGGTCTATAGAAAAACAAACAAACAAACACCCAGCAGCAACAACAACAAAACCCAAAGCATAAACATCACCTCCATCTCTGTCAGATGAATCTTATGACTAGCTAGCTATGTGATGAGGCCTATTGTGGAAAGACACTGATGTCTTTGGCTGATAGCTAGCAAGTAAGCTAGAAATGGAGTAGCCAGCTCTACTCCAATGTTAAGAGTTAATCCAAATGGGTTGGTTAATCCCCTGGACAGGGAAATGCCCCATTTGGGAAGTTGTTCATTCTAAAGACTTAAGAATAGCAACAAACCTACCTGAAATGTATGTGGGCCCCATGGTTCCATTTGAAGAAGAAATGTATATGGGCACCATGGTTCCATTTGCCTGGGACATGCTGCGCTAGACCTATCTAGGCAAGAACTTCCTTTAGGATGTTTAACGACCCGCATGTAGCCAAGAGAGCTCCTTCCCTCCCATCTCTACTGAAGCTTACGTCTGTTGCCCCTCCTTTTCCTACTGTTGTTTGCCTCATGTCTTCCTGAACTACCCTTTCTGAGGTCAGTGTTCCTGTGATGTTCACTGAAAGATTCAGACAAGACACGCAGAGCGTGGTGTAGAAGAGAGGTGGGGTGTATTACAGAGTGGAGCGAAACACTTTCAGAAATACTTTTTTTGCCACTGACCAAAGGACCATTGTGTGTAGAGCATATTCTCAAGTTGTAAGAGTGGACATTAGCCAAAGGGACCATTGCGCCCATGTATATTTTAGATAGGCTTTTTGCTATTTCTTAAGTCTCTAGAGTCGACAACTTCCCCACTGGGGCATTTCACGGTCCAGGTCATTGTCAGACCTGTTTGGATTAGTTCTTAAGAAAAGGATAATGTGCGTCGTCTCCTCGTCGTCGTCGTCGTCGTCGTCGTCGTCGTCGTCGTCGTCGTCGTCGTCGTCCTCCTCCTCCTCCTCCTCCTCCTCCTTTCTCTCCCTCTTTCTCTGCAAGTTTTTTTTCAACCTTTCCCTTCCCTATAATTAGGAATTTTATGATCTTTTGGGCAGTT
>NC_034604.1:54307496-54310532 GCF_900095145.1 Mus pahari | reverse complement strand
CTCCTCCTCCTCCTCCTCCTCTTCTTCTTCTTCTTCTTCTTCTTCTTCTTCTTCTTCTTCTTTCAGAAAGCCTCCCTATAATTAGGAATTTTATGATCTTTTGGGCAGTTCAAAATGCTAGCACTTAGAGTCTTACAACTTGAGTTACCACTTTTACAAGCTGCCGATTCTGAAGGTGGGTTGGGGAGAGTTCTTCCTTAATGACTGTCGAGCCTCTACTATCTAATTAGCTACCTAACAGTTAAAGGTGGCAATTTGAGAAAAGCTTGTTGTGGGAGTTGTTTTCAAAAGTGTGTGTGTGTGTGTGTGTGTTAATGATTGTCAAGCCTCTACTATCCAACTAGCTACCTAACGGCTAAAGTTGGTAACTTGAGAAAAGCTCGTGGGGGTTGTTTTCAAAAGTGTGTGTGTGTGTGTGTGTGTGCGCGCCTGTGAATCTAAAGGAACATTATGGAACTCCATGGCTAGTAAAAGTATGGTGCTTTCTGAAGCCTGGGACCAGAAGTGGCAGTTGTATAGTCAGCCATTACCACAGGAAGCCAGACACGGAGGAGATACATGGTCTGAAGCAGAATATGAGACAAGAGTCTTGAAGCAAGAGGTAGGGTAGTGGAGGGGTTCAGGGTATGCCGGTAGAAAGTGTTCCTGGAAGCTGGGTGAGCTGATCATCAGTCTGTGGCCTACATCTACAGAGATGCTCTGGAAAATAATAGAACATGCTTCTCAGAAATTATTCTTCCAATTATAATTGGTAGGGAGTTGAGGGTAGTTATACCTCTGAAGACTTGTTCCTTGTGAAATTGTTGTTCACCAGGTACTTTCATTGTCAGGCTGCTTTTCCACGGCTCTGGGAAAATCCACAGACACAAGGATTCTGATAGCTGGAAGTCTGGGAGGCACTGAAGTGGGCACTGCTAGGCTTCTTTGAGGTCCGTTGCTGTGGAATACATAGAGTTATGTCTATCTTCCAAGCAAGAAAGGAAGACACGTACAACTTAGTGCATATTTTAAGGAAACAAGTGAAATCGGTAACTGTACTTTAACATCAGGCTTCACAATAATTGCTGGTTTTCATTCCTGTGCTGACTTCCTCTGCCTTCTCCCATAGCCAGGATGTGAACTGTCAAAGCTGCATTGTACTTGTTTGCTGTTCATTCTGTGTTTCTCTGCTGTGCATTAGCCAGGCAGGAAAGAGCCCATTTCACAGAGCATAAAGCAGAGGCACATAGAGGACTACTGGCTCAGTAGAAGCCAGTTGGGCACAGGATATTTAGACCAGCTTTGAAAGGTAGGCCTGTAATCCCAGCTACTTGGGGAGGTAAAGCAGGCAATCTCCAAGTTCAAGGGCTGCCTGGGCCACTCGGTGAGACTGTGTCTAAAATAAAAATGTCAAAAGAAAGGTGTAGCTCAGTTATAGAGTGCTTGTTTAGCATGTGGAAGGCTCTGGGTTCAACTCCCATTACCACAGACAAACAAACTAGCATAAAGTGCTGTCCATTATAATCTGGGTAATCCTGGACAAGTTAAATTATTATTTATTATATTTGTTCAGTCTCTCGTTTGGTAGGATTATGGGCATGAGCTACCATGCTCAGCTAAGATGTGTCCTTAAAGTCAGGAAGGTGGCACAGGCCTTATTTCAGTAGAGGCAGGTGAATCTTTGTGAGGTTGAGGCTAACCTGCTCTACATGATGAGTTCTAGGCCAGCCAGAACTACACAGTGAGTCCCCGCCTTAAAAAACAAACAAATCAATAAAAAGTATCTTTAAAAGAAAACGTATTTTATGAAAAGAAACCCAACAAATAGTGCTACAATTTTCTTGAAAAATTAGAAAGGCAAACAGACACGTGCTGGTCACAATCTGCTCTTCTGCTCTGCAGCTGTATAACTGAATACTTTGGAATTAAGCTCTGAGAATGCATTCAAAGAATTATACTAATGAGACTGTGTAACCATCTCTCCACTTCTAATCTAGAAAATGGAATCTTCCCATTTTCCTTTCAGCATCTTGTTTCCTCTCAAATCCTATTGCCCAGAAAGCTCCATCATTTTACCTTCCTCCCTGCCTGTCTAATTGTTAATTGGATAATTATGTATTCTAGCTATAATAAAAAGTTTTAGTCAAAGTACAAATGTCTTCTGGAAAGAAGCTGTGTCTTTTGGGAGTTAGCAAGCCAGTGTTGCTTCTTTGTAGCAGAGGGCATTTTACCCCAGGATCTGTGGAGCAAAGGAAGTCGAAATGGGAGTGAAGAGAGACTCTTGAGAGTTCTAAGGCCTGCTGTTAGACTCTTGGAAGAATGAACCCGGTAAGGGCCTGTAAGGGGCAAGCTGATGTCTGAGCCAGGACAGAGCCAACAGTGGGTGTGGTGCCTCGGATAGCAGTGCCTCCCATAGGCTCAGGGTTTGAAGGCTTGCTCCCCTGTTGGTAGCACTGTTTGCATAGGTGTAGGAAGTATGTCTGTGCTGGAGGAAGTACGGCACTGAGAAGGGCCTTTGAGAGTTAGAAGACCTGCTGTTTCTAGTTTGAGCTCTCTGGTTCCTGCTTGTAGCTCACTATGTGAGCCCTCTGCTTTCTGCTCCTGACACTCTACCTTCCATCCACCATCATGGACTCGAACCCTCTCAAACTGTAGGCCCAAATAAGTTGCCTGGGTCATTTTATCACAGCAATAGAAAAGTAACTAATACAGTGGGTTAATGGAACAAGGTGGATCACCTCTCATAGATGTGCCTGAAGATAAAGCCATAGTTGAATTGATGGCTCAGTAATTAAGAGCACAGGCTTATCTTCCAGAGGATCTGCATCTGGTCCCAGCACCTAAGTGGCAGCTCACAGCCATCTAAAACTCCAGTCCCAGGGGATCTGATGCCCTCTTTTGCTCCTGCATACATGTGGTATACAGGCATACATTTACACACACCCCCAATAATAAAAAAAATGTTTTTAAAAGGTAAACTCATGCCGGGCAGTGGTGGCACATGCCTTTAATCCCAGCACTTGGGAGGCAGAGGCAGGCAGATTTCTGAGTTCGAGG
>NC_034604.1:54306255-54307481 GCF_900095145.1 Mus pahari | reverse complement strand
TCCTGTCTCAGAAAAAACAAAAACAAAAACAAAACCAAAAACCAAAAAACCAAAAACAAACAAAAAATCAAAAAAAGGTAAACTCATACTGTAACAATCTGAAGATCTCTGAGCCCCAACTTTAAAGGAATTGTGGAGTTGCAAGTTCCTCCAAAAATCTCATCTAATTTAACTTCACATTCTAGTCATCATTGAAGCCTAAAGACTTAGCAAAGGGAAGAGATTTAGTCACTGTCTCAGAAAACTAGGGACAAAGGAGCCATGGTTTAGTACTGTTTAGTATCATATATTGTTCCAGTTTTCTCCCAGCACTTCATTGTCATGTTGGAATCCCTCTGCAATGTCACCAGTTTGCGTAACTCCTATGGCAGAATCCCCTGGTAGCCCAGGAAAGCCCACTCGACATGTTCAGGGTCAGTCCTATATTTTTTTCTTCCAGTGACCAGCCCTCTTCCACGGAGTCGGATTTTAGTGTCTCTTTCTGCTCAGAACACAAGCACACAGGGTCACTCAGAGTCCAGAAGCTGACATGGTTCTCACTGCCATCTTTAGACCCAACATCCCATTTTCTTGTAGTTCTCTAAGTCCTGTCTTGTTTCTTCTAGTTGTAGAGGCACTTTGTGCTCTAGACATACTGTGTTACCCGGTTAAGTTTTTTTTTTTTTTTTCCCAACTGGTAGACACAGTGTGTTTTAGTTGACTTTGTGTTAATTTTGCTAGGCTATAGTTCTTAATGTATTTGGTTAAACATGTCTAGATTTTCCTTTGAAAGTTATTTCTGAGATGGGATTAAGATTTAAATAGATAGGTTCTAAGATTTTGGATTACCCTCCTAAATCTGGCTGTGCTTCAGGGCTTAAGAAAAAGGGTTCAGGGGACTCAGCCAGCAGGCTGCCTTTGGTTTCCAATGTAACATGAGCTCTTTTTGTGCTTCTGTTCTACTGGCCTATCCTGCCAGAATTCACATTCATGGGAGCCAGTTCTTCAGTTCCTTAAAACCAGCCTCCCACTCCTCCCATGCTCTCCTTTTCCTTTCCCAAACACACATCTGTCCAGTTGGCCCTGTCTCCCCAAAGAACTCTGATTTTACACATCTAACTTTCCCTTAGATACATCTTAGGTGATTTATGGACTAGAACATTTATTCTACTCCTTTATGCTGATGATTCAAAAGAAAATGTAATTTGTGTGTATATTTGTGTGTGTGTGTGTGTGTGTGTGTGTGA
>NC_034604.1:54298723-54306125 GCF_900095145.1 Mus pahari | reverse complement strand
AGAGAGAGAGAGAGAGAGAGAGAGAGAGAGAGAGAGAGAGAGAGAGAGAGAGAGAGCTGCCTTGAACTTGTGACCCTCCTGCCTTCGTTTCACTAGTGCTGAGATTATCAGTGTGCATCACTATGTCTGGATAAAAGGAGTGGTTTGGGGTTAAACTTTATTTTTCCATTTAGTTTTGGACAAACAGAGTTTCAGTTTAATAAAAATTTAGGAAGAGAAGAATTATACATACTATTCAGAGCTGCTGTCCACATATACCATGTCCTGCAGCCATATCTGCCACCAACACACTCTGACCTTATGGCTTCATTGAATCGTCTTTTGTCCTATTACAATCCCTTGAGATAGCCTGTCACACTCACATATTACAGAAGGAAAAATGGAGGCTCACACACACCTATCAATTATGTGGCTGTGGCTGTCAAGTAAATGCAGAAGCAGCATTCAAAATCATTTTCAGAAATTGTGGCAGCACTCTTGCTTTGCTTTTACTTAGAGATTTGGCGTTTGGGAAGATGGCCTGAGTTCAGAGCAGTAGAAGCACAGCCTTTGGTTCTCTTTGCCGTCTGACAGAAATCATCTGCAGTGTCACCGGGAAGAGCAGACGAACCCACGTGCACTGTACTTGGCTCTTTCCAAGTTAGCAGGCAACTTTGTGGGGTTAAAGATCTCCAGACTCTTAGCTGATAGTAAACAGTAAATCAAGCCAAAGCTGCTTCCCTGGAGTCAGATGGTCTCTACGCCATGCTTTAGTATGACGTAGATGGGACAGCTGGCTACCTTCTGGTTTATTTTGGAATGTTTTTATCAGAACACTTTTATAATGACAAACTTCAAGTTATTTGTGAACCAGACCTGGTAGTACTTAGAGAAATTCTATCACTTGGGAGGTAATGGTAGGAGGATCAAGAGATCAATGACAATCTTGGTCTCAAAAGACCCTGTCTCAAACCTTTAACGAGTATGATCACAAGCCAGGTGGTGGTGGCAGGTACCTTTAATCCCAGCATTCGGGAGCCAGAGGCAGGCGGACCTCTGAGTTTGTGGCCAGCCTGATCTACAAAGTGAGTTTCAGGACAGCCAGGGCTACACAGAGAGACTCTGTCTTGAAAACAAAACAAAACAAAACAAAGCAAAACAAGACAACAAAGATTGATTACAGAGGGCTCAGGAGGTAAAGGTGCCTGCTGCCAAGTCTGATGACCACAAGTTCAATCCCCAGGATGTACAGTGTAGAGGAAGAGAACTGGTTGAAAGTTGTACTCTGACCTGGTTTTATGCCTTAGCATGCTTGCTCCATACACAAACCACATGCACACAGAGTGAATTTTTTTTTTTTTTTTTTGGTTTTTCGAGACAGGGTTTCTCTGTGTAGCCTTGGCTCTCCTGGAACTCACTTTGTAGACCAGGCTGGCCTCGAACTCAGAAATCCATCTGCCTCTGCCTCCCAAGTGCTGGGATTAAAGGCGTGCGCCACCACACCCGGCTCAGAATGAATTTTTAAAATACAATAAAATTGACTATAGAAAAGGTGAACTCTTTCCCAGTATTTTTCAGGTTAAATGGCCAAACTTAGAACTGAGTGAAAGAAGGAAGCCTGGTGGGTACCAGTGTCTGTCTCTGATTCCTGGCTGTGGATGCAGTGTGACCGGCCGGCCGCCTGTGTCCTTCTGTCATAGCTGGGCTGCTCTCTGTGCCATGTGTCCCTACTGGATGGGATGATAACCTTTAAGCATCGGACCCAATGAGCCCTTATATTGTCAGGTATTTGGTCACAGCGATAAGAAAAGTAACTGAACCTTTAAGTATTCACTTCTTCGGAACAGTTGATATATCCTATTAATTTTTTATGAATCAGAGGTGAAGTTTATTGAGGAACATTTTAATATAATATTAAGCAGAGGGATTAATGGAATGACAGAGGACTGGAGGAAAGAAAGAATAAATAGCCAAGAGTCACCTCACATATTAATTTTTAAAATATTTAGTAGTGGTCGGGCAGTGGTGGCGCACACCTTTAATCCCAGCACTTAGGAGGCAGAGGCAGGCAGATTTCTGAATTTGAGGCCAGCCTGGTCTACAAAGTGAGTTCTAGGACAGCCAGGGCTACACAGAGAAACCCTGTCTCAGAAAAAAAAAGTTTAGTATATTAGCCAGTGAAGTTATCTGAGCCTGGGCTTTTTAAAAATTTATTTATTTTTATGTTTATATGTGCTTGTGTGCCTGAGTTGCATGTATTTGCACCCATATGTGTGCAGGAGTCCAAGGAGGTCAAAAGAAGGATCAGGTAGTTGTGGGTCACCATGTGGGTGCTGGGAAATGAACTTGGGTCCTTGCAGAAGCAGTAAGTACCCTTTAACTACTGCGATGGCTATTCTTGGTTGCCAACTTGACTGTGTCTGGATTTAACTAAAACCTAAGAGCCTGGGCACATCTGTGGGGAATTTCTTCATTGAAGACCCACCCTGAATCTGGATCTGTTGTGGTAGGAAGATAGACCTTAAGTCTGGGCCACATCTTTTGGTCAACCTATAGAAAGGACACAGAAGAAGGAAGCACTTGCTCTTTGTCTGCTTGCCCTCTCTCTTGATGGCAAGTTCATTATTTCACTGGCATTAGAACACACTTGTTCAGGATTCTGGAATATACTGAAGACCAGTTGAGACACTCAGCCTCATAGACTGAACAATACTGTTGGTAGACAGCTATTGTTGGAATAGCAGGACCACAGTAAGCCAATATAATAAATCCCATGTATTTACATATTATTCACATATTCTATATTATTCACACACATACATATTCATTCTATCAGTTCTGTTCCTCTATAGAACTCTGGTTCAGGGATTTTTATGGATGGTATTTTTGTCTTTAAATTATCAATTCTCTTTATTTGAGTTTTATTCTTTTTTGTTTGTTTCTTCTTTAGACAGTGTCTTAGTCATTGTTTTATTGCTGTGAAGAGACACCATGACCATGTCATATCTCTCTGTATCTCTCTCTCTCTCTCTCTCTCTCTCTCTCTCTCTCTCTCTCTCTCTCTCTCTCTGTGTCTGTATGTCTGTCTGTCTGTCTGTCTGTCTCTCTCTCTCTCTGTCTCTTTGGTTTTTTTAAGACAAGGTCTCTCTGTGTAGCCTTGGCTGTTCTGGAACTTACTCTATAGATAGATATTCTTCTGCCTGTGCTTCCCAAATGTTGGGTTTAAAGGCATACTCGAGTACCATCCAACCATGTCAACTCTTAAAAAGAAAGCATTTAGTTGGGGCTTGCTTACAGTATCAGAGTTTTAGTCCATCATCATCATAGAGGGGAGCATGGCAGCACACAGGCAGACAAGGCGCTGGAGAAGGAGCTGAGCGATCTATGTCTGGATCTGTAGGCAGCAGGAAGAGAAAGAGATACTGGTATAGCTTAGGTTTTTAAAACTTCCAAGTCTACCCCAAGTGACACACTTCAACAGGCCACACCTCCTAATCTTTCTCAAGTACTTCCACTCCTAGACGACTGAATTAAAAAATATGAGTGTGGAGCAAGGGCATTCTTATTCAAACCACCATGGAAGGTTTGGGTAATTACTATTTTTCTAGGGATTTTCTAGGAATGTCCATTTATCTAAGTTGGAAGAAAAGGGTTAATTATAGTAGTTTTCCCTGTAAGTCTTTTCATTTCTGGAAGGTCCATAGAAGGCTCCATCTTCCACTTTGACTCTTGATTCATAAGCATGTTTAGCAACTTGAATCTGTTTTCTTGTTTGATGCCAGCAAAGGCTAGTTGATTTTTTTATTTTTTATTTTTTTAGCTTTTCGAGACAGGGTTTCTCTGTGTAGCCCCGGCTGTCCTGAAACTCACTCACTTTGTAGACCAGGCTGGCCTCGAACTTAGAAATCCACCTGCCTCTGCCTCCCAAGTGCTGGAATTAAAGGCGTGCACCACCATGCCTGGTTTTGATTTTTCTTTTAAAGGAGTGTCGTCTGAGCTATTGCTCAGTTGGTACCCACTCTCTAAGTGAGTGTGATGTTCTTTGTCCATTCCTTAGCACTGCATGTAATAAATGTGTATGGGTGGCCAGAGAGATGGCTCAGCCATTCACAGCACTTGTTGCTTTTGCAGATGACCTGGGATTCAGTCACCATCATCCAGATGGTGGCTCACAACCAATGGTAATGACAATTCCAGGGAATCTGACCTTTTCTTCTGACTTCCGGGGGCCCCAGCCATACATACATACGTACATACATACAGGCAGAACACTCATACACATAAAATTAGATAAGTGAGTTTTAAAAAATTTTTTTTTATTTTTTTAGAGCAATGGGACTAAAGAAAAGAAAGGAAGGAAGGAAGAAAGGAAGGAAAGAAGGAAGGAAGGAAGAAATGAAACTCTTACGTTTAAAAAAAAATCACAAAATCCAAAGTATTTCAGCAAGGGAAAAAGTTTTATTTACTTCTGCAAAAGGGTGCAGTGTTGATGTTGCCCTGCCAAATCAAGCAGGTAAGCGCACCCAGTAGGGCTTCTGCTGTGTTTTTATCTATAGCACAAAGGAGCTCTGGTGCTCTGAGTGGTCAGAGCTTGGCATCACATTTGTACACAGTTGGCTGATATAAAAGGATGCACGTGATGAAGGGAACGCACATTTTAGCAGAAAGTGAGACTCTGAACATACCTTTTGAGTTTAAAAAGTGCCAACCCTGGAAGAATTTGAATTTCAGCCATTTAGCTCCTTCAAAAACGTATTTAAAATAGAGCTTTGTCTTGTTTTTGTTTTTGTTTTTGTTTTTTTGAGACAGGGTTTCTCTGTATAGTCCTGGCTGTCCTGGAACTCACTTTGTAGACCAGGCTGGCCTCGAACTCAGAAATCTGCCTGCCTCTGCCTCCTGAGTGCTGGGACTAGAACTTTGTCGTAACACTTTGACAGGAACATTTACAGTTTGCATGTGTAAGCACAGGGTGGTGCTACACCTCTGTAGTACATGGGAGGGCATGGCATTATGCGTGGCTTTTATTTGTTGATTTTTCCACGTGGGTTCTGAGGATTGAACTCACATCATCAGGCCTGCTTGTCAACCACTTTGTCACTTGGGGCACATTTTCACACCCAGTTTTTGTAGTGCTGGCGATGGAACCCAGGACTCTGCTAACACTCTACCCTCAGAGCTACATTCCCAGCTCTGGAAACTCTTCTTTGATGTCTATCCTAATACCAGGGAACCAAAGGGAAGAAATTGATCTCCATTATGTCTTCTAGTCTGCCTCTAAAAGTGAGTGGATTCCTCTTTTCTCTGGGTTCTCACCATTGCTAATGCTGCTTTGCTCTCCTGCAAATGGACTTCCCAACTGTCTGTTAGTGCCTAAGGGACCTTATATAAGCCTAAGAATAGACACTGGACTTATTTCCCTGGAGAGCTTTGTATTTGTATCCTTGCTTCCGCACTAAAAGTACAATTCTTACTCCTTAGTGATTAAATGGGAATATCCAATGAATGACATTTATTCAGGTATAAAATTCTGAGGAGGCTTTGATTATAAAATAAATTTGCCCACTATATCCTGATAAAAAGAACAAATCTTATTATTTTATTTCATTTTTTAATCTATTTAGATAGCAATATATTTAGGGACTCAGTAAACCCATTTATTCCTCAATTCTGAGGGGTCATTTGGTGATCAAGGTCATTAATAATATCTGTTTTCAGGTGGAACCCTCCATTCTGCTCCGCATGCCACTCTCGGAAATATAGCAGGAACTGCCCTGCCGCCTCTGGGGTTGATGTGTTTGGGCCAAGGTCGAGGAGGCTGCCAAGAAGCTGTAGTCTAGGTTCTGGAATCTTGCAGTCCTGGATGTCTGTGGAAGGTTTGGTCATACAGGGAAAGTTTTCCACCAAAGAAACTTTGGCGTGTTGGATAGGTACTGTCAACTGGGCACAAGCCTAGACATAGCTTGGAAGAGGGGATTTTAACTGAGAAATGCCTCCATCAGATTGGCCTGTAGGCAAATCTGTGAGGGGGACACTGTTGTCTGGGTTAGGGACTGATGTGGAAGAGCCATGCTCACTGTAGGAGGCGCTACCTTGGACAGGTGGAAGCAAACTGAGAAAGCCATGGAGAGAAAGCCAGTAAACAGTACACCTCCATGTCTTCTTTAGTTTCTGCCTCCAGGTTCCTGCCGTGTTTGAATTCCTGCCTTGACTTTCCTGAATGATGGACTCTGATTGGGACGTGTAAGCCAAGTAAACCCTTTCCTCCCCACGTTGCTTTTGGTCATGGTGTTTATCATAGCAACAGAAGAGTAATTAAGATACTAGGTGAGTCTGTTAAAGGGGCCTATTCAGAAGCCCTCTAATAACTGTTGATATCCAGAATAGGAATGGAAAGAAAGACACAACTTGAAACTTCATTATCTTCTTTTTCTTTGTAAGAAATAAGGCCAGGAAGTCGTCATAGACGACTCAGTTTGTTGTCTGCTGATTTGTTGACTTATATGACAGAATCACAGAAAGTACTTCCCCAAAGTCGATCCCAGTAAATAGATCAAGACTGTCGACTTCAACTTGCAGATGCAGCTGGGCAGGATCAATACCCTGTTTTCCTCAGACATACTTCATAGATATCAACTGATACATTCCTGTAGATTGTTATATCAAAGCTTTTGAAGTGATTAATGTTTCCTATGGCAAATTGTTGGATGTGATGGGAAAAGTGTAATACATTAAAAAAAAAAACTTGAGTATGGAAACAGTGATTATTTATGAAAAAGGGGAAGCTGTGGCAGAGTCTTAAATGCTTCTGTAGAGGGATGATAGTAGAGGCAGGAAGGATGGGTGGGCTCCATGAGAAAGCCTTCATGCTCCATGACATCCGGATTCCACCGCCACACCCAAGGACTTGGGACTGAATTCTACCTGGAGAGCAAACTGTGGTCATCTTTGAAAGTAACCGTCTCTCCTTTTCCGTCTGCTAACCTGAATGATGGCATTTGGGTCAGAATTCATCCCCTTTCAGATTATGTTAATGTCTGTCTCTGTCCAAGTGAGTGCATTCACATTTGCAAATTGCATTTCACTAAAATATTATTTTTTATTTATCATTATTCTTGTGTGTGTGTGTTGGTGTACATGTGACTTGACATTGTGCAGAGGTCAGAGGACAACTTTTGGGAGTTGATTCTCTCCTTTACTGTGGAATCTTATAACTGAGCTCAGATCACCAGGTTTGTGAAGGAAGAACATTTACAAACCTTCAGTTACCTCACCAGCCCTATTTTAAAATTTTAAAAGAATCATATTTTAAATTTGTATATTTAATATTGTACTGGATAGCTTTGTGTCAACTTGACACAGCTGGAGTTATCACAGAGAAAGGAGCTTCAGTTGGGGAAATGCCTCCATGAGATCCAGCTGTAAG
>NC_034604.1:54267036-54297718 GCF_900095145.1 Mus pahari | reverse complement strand
AAAAAAAAAAAAAAAAAGCAACATAAGGGAGAGCAAATTTACTTCTTTTGGGGGATGGCTTGTTCCATTTGGTGTGATTAATATACAATGCCATTCTGATATTATTAAGCTAATAGAGAAATGTGGAACATATCAAACATAGCTGATTAATTCCAATATCTCTGCTGCTTATATATCATATGGTAGAGACTAAAATACCAAGCCTTTAGTAATTTATCTGTCCAGGAAGAAAGCCCCAAAGTAGCTGTCATATAAAAACACATTAACAATTATATCTTTCTAAATTCTGGAACTGATTGTGAGCATTGAGGGTTATTTTTATTTTCTGTGGTATTTGGATAAAATGCAATGCAGTTTGCTAAGCAAGTACTCTGCCACCGGACAGTGCTTCCAGCCAGGGATGGGTCTTGGCAAGGCAGCATAGAATAGTTTTCAGAAGAGAACAGTCACCACCATGAGACAGAGACAGAGATGCCTGGGAACAGTGAGTGGTTGCAGCTATGGAAACTATTAACAAGACCAGTGACACTCTGTTATTAGATAAATGTAACTGAGGGCTCATGTAAGAACTTCAACTGTTTCTGAAATGAGGGAACTGGGCTGGTTTTTGTTGTTGGTATTTGTTTGTTTTAAATAATCAACAGGCACCACAGAGTCAACAGAAAGACCACAAACTTATTCTTATTTGATTGGATTACAAAGAATTTAAAGAATAGTCTTTACCATCTCTTGTAATAACAAAATGAATGTCATAAGACCAATTTCTCTCTCTCTCTCTCTTTTAAATTCCTTTCTTAATTTTTTATTTTTCGGGGACAGAGTCTCACTCTGTAGTCCAGGCTGTTTGGAACTGACTAGTAGCCCAGGCTGGCACCAAAGACTTAGCACTCTCTCTGCCTTGGCCTCCTGAGTGCAAAGGTCACAGGACATGACTGACTGTGTTTTATCATTTTAGTACAGAGAAAAATTTCCTACTCTTCCATTAACATAGCAATTAAGAATAAAGAATACACTTCCTCCCTCCCTCCCTCCCTCCCTCCCTCCCTCCCTCCCTCCCTTCCTTCCTTCCTTCCTTTCTTATTTTTTGAGACAGGGTCTTTCTATGTAGCTGAGACAGGGTCTTTCTATGTAGCTGCGTTTGTCCAGGAACTCACTGTGTAGAGCAGGCTGGCCTTGAACTCACAGAGATTACTTACCCCTGCTGGTATTAAAGATGAGCACCATTAGGCCCAACTGAAAAGTTTTATAAGGCTACTTAGTAGAAATACTAACATATTTCATCGTTTCACTTAAGATTCAGCATCTGCAGGGGCTGTAACCAACCTCTACCCCGTCTATGAACAGACTTTTCTTTTTTCTCAAGCTTCTATAAACCTCCCACTCAGTTTTTGTCTTTTATCATCCACATTCTGGCATATTCAGTTTCATTGATAACTCCAACCATATTTATCATATTTATAAACCTAATATTCATGTTTCAGTTCTTAGTATGGCTCAATAATCTCTATAAAGCATAACTCTTACCCAGCGTTTCTAGCTCCTGTTTCCTCACCGAGGTAGCTTTGGACAAGCATTGAGTATGAACTGTAGAACCATTAAGAGGGCCAGCAAAAGTTAAAAGCAGGGGCTGGAGAGATGGCTCAGCGGTTAAGAGCTCTGACTGCTCTTCCAGAGGTCCTGAGTTCAATTCCCAGCAACCACATGGTGGTTCATAATCATCTGTAATGGGAACTGATGCCCACTTCTGGTGTGTCTGAAGACAGTGTACTCACATATATAAAATGAATAATTAAAAAAAAAAGTTAAAAGCAACCATAATAAAACTTTCTATGGTGACCTGTCCCTTCTACAACATATAAGATAGAAGAGCTATATTGGTAAAACCCAAAGATTTTTCCATTCTCAAGCATACAGAAACAATAAACAAAGATGTGTGTGTGTGTGTGTGTGTGTGTGTGTGTGTGTGTGCGCGCGCGCGCGAGTGCACGTATGTGGGCATGTGTATGTATGTCCGTATGCCTGTGGTGCAGTGTTTTTATATTCTTGCTTCATAAGACATAAGTGAGTGGCCATGGCATATGGCTTGGGCTGGTGGAAGACACCCAGTGGCCTCCCAGGCATGTGCCCCACCTGAGCGGTAGCCACTATGATGTGTAAGTATGTGGTGGAGAGAAAGAGAAGCAGAGTGATTTGCACACTATGAAGAGAAGTGGAACTGGAGACTCGAGGGTGGAGGGGAATAGCCTGATGGGAGTAGCCTGTGCAGCCAGGCTTGACACGAAGTTGAAGTCCTGATCCCATGCTGCCACTAAGGCCATGTCTTGGTCTGTGTTTAACATGGCCCATATTATCGCCAAAGGCTATGCGGGTATCCCTGGTCTGGGCAGCCGCCTGGGACTATGGTGTATGTCCAAGGGCTACACCGAGCTGGCCCCACTTCTCACCAGCTGCAGCACTCAGGTGGGCCCTGTACCTCACCTGGGCAGCACAGTAGAGCTGTGTCTGATGGCGGGGCACTGGTGAGCCAGCCTGAAAGTCTGAGTTCAGGAGACCTGGCCTGCCGATTGCCAGCTGTTGTATTGGATGGGCTAGCTGGGGCAGTGCTAGAGAGCGTACCCTGGTGAGTTGATCAGCTCAGCTACCACCCAGGCCCAGGTCCAGGGCTTGGAGTTGACCCACCCAACCTCTATCCCATCTATGAACTACTGGAGCACATGAAGGGGCTGGTCCTACGGATCCAGAGCTGCAGGATCTTCATAATGCACACAGGATATCTGAGGGATGTACCAGAGGATGCTGTATAGATAGTGTAGCAGAGGCCAGAGGTCTGAATGAATCTCTATTCATAACCGTATCAGACAGGACGCATAGTTCCCATTTTACTGCTTTATAATTGAAGAAAGCAAGACATTTATGATTCTTTAGTTAATGAGCAGCATACTGCTAAATGGAAAAGACACCAGATTGTTGGCTCCAGCCCTAGTTCTTGCATCATCTCAAGAGTGAAACCTTCAGTTGTGGCAGGACACATTCAGTTACTAGTTGCCCACCTGAAGGACAACCCCCCCCCAAGCATCCTGTTCTAGTAATAAAGGAACATTCTATATCATGATTCCCTCTAACACTTAGAATTGGATTGCACTCATTCTGAGGACCACACACCTTCTCTGTTTTTTTTTTGTTTGTTTTTTGTTTTGTTGTTTTTTTTTTGTTTTTTGTTTTTTGAGACAGGGTTTCTCTGTATTGCCCTGGCTGACCTGGAACTCATTTTGTAGACCAGGCTGGCNTTGAACTCAGAAATCCACCTGCCTCTGCCAAGTGCTGGGATTAAAGGTGTGTGCCACCATGCCCGGCTACACCTTCTCTGTTGATCAATTCTCTTAGAATTTTCCTCCAGTCACTTTCCATGTTAATCCTTTGTTCTCATGGCCCTGGTCTAAGGCTTCTGGTAATGGCACATCATTTCTGCTGACCTCATCTCTGAGTCAGAGGAAACCGGGTGTGTGTGGGGGAGATAAAAGTCAAGGCTGATACCAGATCAAATGTCAGCCTGGGCAAGTCATTGTGGTTCTAATATGCATTAGAAAAAAGAAGAAACTCCAGTTTTTGAGGCATAGGTAGCCTCTGCCTGGGTACCCCAACCTCCCTAAGAGTGAGATAGAAGGAAATGCTATAGAATTAGAAGATGAATGGGAATCTGATGTAGTTTGTACCTTTAATCCAAGGCAGAGGCAGTTGGATCTCTAGAGGACAGCTTGATCTACAGAATGAGCTCCAGGACAACCAGGCCTCTCTAGGGAGACCCTGTTGGAAAAATAAATAAGAGGAATGGGTAAAAAGTCTTCCTTCACCCCGTGGATCATAGAGGACCATACAGTGGGCAGCGGGGAAGTGGGTCATTAACAGAGGGAGTGGCAAGTCTCTCACCAGAATTCTAATGGGGTGTTGATCACCTTGGACTTTTCATGTTATCACAAAATAAACAACGCGTGGAGGTGTGTTATGGCAGGCCATCAACTAGCTTTACACTCAGGCTTTTTACTCTGACTTCACAAGAGGGTTTGTGCAACTATCCCAGCTTAACAGAACGGAGAGGCAAACCAAGGGTCTTACTAAATATCTTACACTCAGGACTCTGTACCGCCTGCATCCAAACTACTGTTGGAAGGTTGTAGGCTAGCCCCTCTGTTTACCACACAGAGGGCGGAAGTCCCTTCGAGAAACGAAGTGACTAGTTTAAGGTTACAGGCTGAGTGTAATGCAAGGTGACCGCACAGTTCTGAGTCTCTCCAAGTTCCTTTCTTTACAGCAGCCCTGGGCAAGCTGGGAGGAGCGGAGCAGGCTTTGCGCTGAGGCTGGGGGCTCAGTCTTTCCGGGGCGGTCCTCAGCGGCGGTGCATTCCAGAGTCGTCCGTGCGTGGCGCACGGGGTGCTGAGCTCGCACACCAGCCGCTCCTGCGCGCTCCCGGGCTTGGAGTCCGAGCACATTCTCGGCGCTAGCGGGGCTGAGGTTCCAGAGCTGGGATTGCTTGAGGATCCCTTTCGATCCTAGGGGCCCAGAAAAGCACCGGTTACTGCTTGTAATCCTGACTGAAGATCGGGCTCGGATCTGGGGTGAGTGAGACCAAAGGGTGTCTTTTGTGGGGCTACAGCTAAAGGGAGCTCTCCGGGAATCTCGACTTGCCCTCAGCGTTGTACTTCTGAGTTTCTTTTCCTCATCTCGGTCCCATACCTCCACTCTCAGCTCTAAGTTCTAGCTACCTACAGTCTTTGACCACTAAGCCGACTGTGGCTTGGGTGGGTGAGCCCCGGCCCACTCGGAGATGGGTTTCTCTATGGGTTGCCTTGCCTTACCGTTCTCCCCGCGGACTCCGCCGCTCCTGGTTCCCGGGCCAGGTGTCCTGGCTCAGGGTGCATCTGAGCACAGCGCAGGGTTTGGGGCAGCATCAGAAACAACAGGTCATCAGGGTCTGAAATACCTGGAGTCGGTAGTTCTTAGGACTGCTGGGTTCTAGCCTAGGTAACTAGTAACTAGAGACATCTAGTTACTTTATCATCGCCTCAGCGAACTGTTTAGTCACTGTGGAATGGGGGTGGGGGGGCGCACCCTTTTTAGTCTTGAAGCAAGTGAAAACTCGGGGAAAGTATCTTGGAGAAGGACCTTTTTTCTAGACCCCCTTCTTCGGGTTATCTGGTCTGTTAGAAATTAGTTCCTGCATTACTGGTTCCCGTGCACCACTCAGCCTCTCTCCAATTCCTTGAGTGTAGTGACAGTGTTATCTGTTCTCATCTCTGAGGCACGCCCAGGACCTGGCACAGGGCCTGTTAGATAGTAGGCACTTGGGACAGTTCACGGAGTCAAGGATGGAAGGTGTGAACCATCCGACTCTGTGCAAATGTTGGGGAATTTTCTGATCGAGCCGTCTGAGTGTGCTTTTATGCAGCCCTGTTTGCTGATTTTCGTGACTAGCAGCATCCTGTGGCTGCGTCTCTGGTCTGTGGGCAGACCGTGAAAATACTCAAGCTGTTCAAAGCCCGAGGCTGCTGTGTAGAAGTGCTGTCCTTCACCTCTGAGAGATTGCCAGAGTATCTGCTGTGGTCTGCTGAGCGGCTCAATGGGTAAACAGTCTAAGGGAACAGAATGCCTCCCTAGGGTGAGATGGAAAGAGTAGTTTTCTGGGGACCAGGATCTCAGAGTTATGACTGGCGTGTTTCCTTTCTCCATATTCAGTCAGTCTCATCTGTAAAATGAGGAACTAGGGTGTGATGGATGCCTATTGGTGTGTGGTGACCACAGCATGTGTTCTTTAGGTTGTATAAGACACTCACTGCTGTCTGCATGCAACAAGGAAAGCCCAGCTGAGTTTTAGGCTATTACAGACTTATGTGGTAAGAACTGAAAAAGTCACAGTGTTTCTCTGTTCCAATCATATTGGGGTTGTGAGTCACACTGTAGGGCGACATGTCATGCTATATGGAGGCTCTGAAGCTGACCCCTCAGGACCTCAGAACTTTGGGTCTGTTGCACAAAAAAGTCTGGGGGTTTTCCCTCCTTCCCAGGAAGGGAGAGAATGCTGTCCAAGCAAAGCTGTGCTAGGGGTCAGAGCCACAGACCAAAGTATAAACTGGCTGGGCCGGAGGCTGGACCCCAGCGGCTGTGGGTAAGGGGCTTCCCCAGCTGGGCTCTCCTCTCAACTTAAAATCTGTTTCTTCTGTATGGATTAAAACAAATGGAGTGGACGTCTCCAAGGAGATAGGGCCTTACTTCAAGTTCAGTATAAAGACAGATAACCAGGAAACTCCTCACCCCCATGCTTTATAGGAGGGTGGTGTCTGAATGAGAATGGCCCCCATAGGCTCATATATTTGAATGCTTAGTCACCAGGGAGTGGAACTGTTTGCAAAGGGTTAGAAGGATTAGGAGGCCTGGCCTTATTGGAGTAGGTGTGGCCTTGTTGGAGGAAGAGTGTCACTTGGGGTGGGCTTTAAAGGTCTCCAAAGAACAGGCCTAGCGGGTCTATCTCTGCCTGCTGCTTACAGATCAGGATATGAAGCTCTCAGCTAACACCTCAGCAGCATGCCTGTCTGCTTCCTGCCATGCTAACTATGGACTAACCCTCCAAAATGGCAAGCCAGTCCCCAATTAAAGGCTTTTTTTGGATAAGAGTCGCCTTGGTCATGGTGACTCTTCACAATAGTATAACAGTAAGTAAGATGAGGAGTAAATGCTGGCACCACTGCACCCTTAGCCTGGCCACACATTCTGAATGATGGGATAATAATCTTACTTGACGTTGACTGGTTTAGGCTTCCTGTGATCCAGGCATAATTCTCAGCTTTTACACATATTCTTTCATTTAGTCTCTACCATGGACCTATTAGGGAAGGACTCACATTCCTTCCATTTAATAGTTGAGCAAACTGAGCTCTGGAGAAAAGTGAGTCATCCACAGTCGCACAGGATGTGGCCCGGTGCAGTGTGATACTGACACCAGACAGTCTGGACTTCAAACTTCTCCAAATCCTGTATCAACAGGGATCAACTCGTGCATTAGCTGCAAGATGACACCGGAGGAGTTAAATGAGACTCCACTGGCACGCATACTTGTGGATCACTGGGGACCCTCGGCCCCTTAAAGTTCTTTCTGGAGGTAGAAGGAGAACCTCTAGAAAGACTGGGGTATTCAAGGCTAAATGCAGAGCAGCCAGGAGGGGAAACGATCAGAATTAGAACCGCCTGCATATTAGATAAAGGCAGGGCTGACTTAAACTGTATACTTACAGTTTTGATTATATATAGATATAGCGTCATTATCCATTGATTTGGATTCTGGTTGTTTGATTGAATATGACCTACTACTATACAGGATCAAGGGAAGGGAGCAGCAGAGGGAGGAGGAGAAAGAGAAAAAAGAAAACTGTATTTTCTGAATTAGTTCTAGTCAATAATGACCAGTGTCTGGTATGTGTTGCTATTCCTGACTCCTGCCCCAGGCAGACATTGCTAATCAGCCTATTGTACTTCACCTTCTCAGGGCCTGAAATCTTTAACTTCTTTCTTGGTCTCCTAGACTTCACTCAATGGCTCTGAGGTGTGGTCAAGATAGTAACCAGTGGGAATACCAGAGCCCTGTCTGCCCATCACCATCGAAGACAGAACAGGGCTTTTGAAATCATTACCCCTTTTTTCTTTTAATCTTATTTTTAGAATGTAAAAAATGCTGAACTTTTTTTATATTGGGTCACAGAAGACTGTTTTCATGCAGGTGTGTTCTATGGTATTGTGAACACTTCTCCCCTGTACCCACCCCTCTCTGGACCCCTCACTCCTCCCATCTCTTTTCCTTGTTCTCTTAGGCAATTTGGCTTCTATTTCTGGGCCATGGGTACACATACAATGTATTAAAGTCTTGTATCCACACATGGCAGAAAGTGTGCTATTTTTGTCTTTAAAACGTTTGGTTTTTATTCATTTGTATATGTAAACACATGTACCCGTGAATGTGGGTACTTTGGAGCCAGAGTTATAGGTGGTTTTGAGCGGCCTGCCGTGGGTACTGGGAACTGAACTCAGGTTGTCTGTAAGAGCTGCAAGTTCATCTGCTAAGTCGTGTCTCCAGCCCCTGGTGTTGATCACCCTGAGATTGCATTAATTCACTTCGTATGATTATCTCCAGTGGCATCCACACTCTATTCTTTATTTCACTCTTTTCTGCATTTTTATTAACGTTCTTCTACCGTAGAGCATCCTGGAACAGGGGATGGGACAGAGCTGTGTGGGTGGCCAAATGGCAGCAGCGTGCACTGCCCATTTTCGAGAGCAGGCCAGACCCTCAGAATTTGTCTTGTCCTTTGTTTCTAGTTTTTGACTGATACCCAAACTGGGGTACAATCAGAAAGAGGAATTTACTTAGGATCTAATCATGCACCATTAACACTTTGCTGTGTGAAGGGCTGGGGAGAGAGCTCCCAGAGAAGCAGTCCTCATGTAAGCATGAGGCCTTGGGCTTGATTCCCAGAGCATACAGAAAAGGCCGGAAGGGTGGCACGTGCTTATAAGTTCAGCACTGGGGAGGTGGAGACAGGTGGATCCTTGAGGTTTGCTGGCATGTGTACACATTTGTGTGCATAGTTACAAACCTGTGCACATACATACAACATTAAAAATAAAATAGGAAACTGGGCTGGCCAGATGGTTCAGCTGGTAAAAGCATTTGCCATGCATGCCTGATGACCTGAGTTTGATTCTAGGAACCCATGGTGGGAGGAGAGGACAGAGTCCCCAGAGCTGCTTATTTCCCACACATGTGTGCTATACTGTGGCACACACAGTCCCCCTGTCCTCTAACAATAAATAAAAATGTAAAGAATAAGTAAACAACAACACCCAACCAACCCAACCCAACCCCCAAATCCTTCAAATCCAGTTCATGAGACTTACGTCTGGCAGCTTTGGACACTTGAATTCAGTGATCGATAGCTCCATAGGTCAGCATCTGCTCGGGTGCCGAGAGAGTAAGGTCACACACCAGCTTGGGTGCCTGACACCATCAGGTCATTGTTCTGGAGGCTCTAGGGTAGAAACATTTCCTTCCTTGAGTTATTGGCAGAATTCACTCCCTTTGGTTGTGGGCCTAAGATCACCATTTTCTTTTGAGCTGCAAACAGAGGGTCAGTCCTTGCTCCCAACAGGTACTGCAGCTTTGGCTGTCAGCCGCCTTTCTCTTCATTCAAACCAATAATCAACAAATCTTGTCTCACCCAGTGGTTCTCAACCCGTGGGTTGTGATCCTTTGGGGAGTTGATCGGCCCTGTTACTGGGGTTACATATCAGATATCCTGCATGCCAGATGTTTACATCAAAAATCTTAACAGTAGCAAAATTACAGCTATGAAGTAGCAATAAAAATAATTTTATGGTTGGGGGTTCCCACAACGTGAGGAGCTGTATTAAAGGGTCACAACATTAAGAAAATTGAGAATCACCCTTTTCTAACCTTCCCCTTGACTTTTAAAGTGTTCCTGTGATACATTGGGCCCACCTGGGTATTCTAGGATGCTCTCCCATGTCAATGCCCTGCAGATGAACCACATCTGCAAATTCTCTTGCCTTTGTTCTCATGGCCCCACCCTGTGAGTCCTGATTCCTTTTCAAGGGGACCAAGACAACGAAATCTTTGGGGGGGGGCATTTATCTGCATGCTGTACATGTGAACCATTCTTGGGAAGGTGACTGGTTTAGTATTGCACAGTGAGGCAGAGGCTTAGCACCCCCACTCTGTGCTCTGCCTCTGTCACAGAGGCCCTGCATCCATGGAAAGACCCCATGGTCAGCCGGCACAGCAGTACTCAAGTCACTGGCAAGTAAAGACGGATGGCCCCGTCTTAAAGAGGATGCTGTGGATCTGACCCGAGTTTTCTCTTCTGCCGACTTGCTCTTGGTTTCTGAAGCGGACTGGCTGGTCAAATGCAGTCTACATTCCGTCTCAAAGGGCTCTGGCTGCTGTTCTGGTGTCTGAAATAAATACCCTGTGTTTCTCCATTTTCTAGCCACAGAGGAGCAGAAACCCAAGCCATGAGCAGGTCTGTAGTCCATTAGGAATTTTGGAGAAGTAAGGTCAGTCTGGGTGAGACAGGAACAGAGTGCTCCTCCAGGATCTTGGAACATTAGAGAAAGGTTTCCGATTTGATTCATGTCACACTTTTGTTATTTTGTGTGCTTCGTTCATTCCTGCCTTCCTTTGGCTCATTTACTTGGAACAAATTTCCCTGGTGAATTGATAATGCCAGGCTGGCAAAAGTTTGAGGCTAACTATTACACAATGGGAAGGGAGCTGCCAGTTCCAAGATTTCCTAGGTGGCTGGGGCGTCCTCATGCTAGACATGGTATGGGAAGCTCCTCTTCTTTCACCAGCCTCCGGATCCTTTCCCGAGAGCAGAGAGAGGCTCACACTGTGGGCACCATCCATCCATGCCCCCTTACTGTTGTAAATTTATGCCCACCAGTCCAAGCCTGTTGGCAAGAGGAAATCCTAGAGGACTTGATTCTAAAAGGCTGGTGAGTCCCCTGTTAGGGACAGGGTGGACTTGGAGAGAAAGGAGCCCCCATAGTCCTTGAAATTACTGTGAAATCCCATGAGTCTCAGAAAATGATGAAATCAGAGGCTGAAGTTTATTTTGGAGATATGGCCCAACTCAGATGACTATTGAGACTTCTGTAGGAGTCAGGTTTCTTTTTGGATGTCTTCTGCTAATTAAGTTCCATAGATTGGACCCAAATGTGACATACCTAGTTTCCCATTTGATTCTCTCTTCAGTCTTACATTATTGATCCCGTGATGTGCTGAGCGCTGTGATAGATGTTGAAGATGTGGCAACAGACAAAACACAGGGCTTCCATTCTCCTGAGCTTTCGTTTGGGGAGATCAAAGGGATAAGGCTTTAGCCTGTTAGGTATAAAAGCCAATAAAAGGGAGTCAACCAGGGCTGAACAAGCTGAGGTTTAGATTGTGATGCATGCATGCAGGGTCTGGGAATGTGGATGGGTTGGTAGAGGGCTTGCCTACCATACACGAATCCCGGGTTCAATCTCCAGTACCTCACAAACTCAGAATAGTATGGAACATGCCTGTAACCCTAGCACCCAGGAGGCAGGTGGAGGCAGGAGGATGACCTTGAAAAAGACTAGTGAGTTTGAGACCAGACTACTCTGAAACCCTGTCCCACATAAACCAAACAGAGCAGCTGGGATGGTTCATACCAGTTAAAGAAGCTTGTTGGGCAAGATGTGCAATCTGAGTTCAATTCCTGGAACCTGTCCATGGAAGGTGGAAGGAGAAAACAGACTCCACATATTTGTCCGTTGATCTCTATGTGATTACCGTGGGACATGTGCCCCATTATTGTGATTTGTATGTGTGCACCCACACCAACCAACCAACCAACCAACCAACAGCCTCTTGGTTGAAATTGTGTGAAGAAAATAAAATTATGAGATAGAAGAAATAAAAAATAATATAAACGATGAGATAGAAGAGTTGGTGAGTATCAGTGGTATTTTAATAGTGGGAGTCTAGAAAAACGTTGGGACATTTCAGTAGATTGAACCAGGATTTAGCATTCTAAGAAGAGAGCAAGAGAGACATGCAAGGAGGATAAATTGGTGGGTGCCAGGCATTTGGTACCCTAGGCTGAAGATAGTGGTGATAACCCTTTTTCATAGTTGGCTTGCTTTCTCTATTTTAGACACTTCACCCTTCCTTGACACTCTCAACAGCTCTTTCTTAGGATAGAGCCTCAGAGAGGGGTCCTATAAGAGGCAAGGTACTGGTGAATCCTTGTAGTGTTCCCTGGTTCATTTTCTGTTTTGTTGGCTTTTTTTCTTTTAGAACAGAGTCTGTACATAGCCCTGGCTGTCCTGGAACTTGCTATATAGATCAGGTTAGTCAAAGACTCACAGATCCACCTGCCTCTGCCTCCGAAGTACTGGGATTAGAGGCCTGCATCATGATGACTGGCCATCATTCATTTTCTGAAAGGTATTTGGAGTCACACATCTTCAGCCACTTGCAGTACCAGTGACTCAGAGCTGCCTCCTCTCAGCTCCATTCTGGTGGACAAGAAACAGCTGCCACACTTCGCAGAGTTCTGGCACCGCTGGATGAGGGCCACACCTGCAGGATGCCACCTGCCTCTATCTGCCTTGTTCTTGCTGTGGGGTAATTAAGCTTGCCTGCTAGCAGGAAGTAATTTCTTTTATTGCCTCCTTCCTCAGCAAGGTCCTCGGTGGTAAAACCAGTTGGATAACCACTGGCAACCTCTCAAGTGCTAACTCTTCCCATCTGTTCAGACGTGAAGGGTCAACTGCTTCAGTGGAAGGTCAAAGCTTGGGACAGACCATGAAAAGTTATCAAACTTATCACTGTGGTCGCCTCCTCTGGACTCAGATCAGTTTAAGACCTACGTTGCCCCTAGCTAGTGTTAGGGCTTCTGACCTCTTTGCAAAGCGTCTCCTGCCCACCCCGCTTTCTGTGTTCATTTGGTTAGGTCAGTGCTTTCGTATGTCAGCTCTCTGTTACCACCACACCCGAGATAATCAAGTTATAAAAAGAAAAGACTTGTTTTTGGCTCGTAGCTCTGGAGTTCATTCAACACCATGGTCAGGTCTCCAAGACAAGGCAAATGACAGTGTGGTGGGGCCAGGCTGCCCACTTCATGACAGGTGGGAGATAGTTTATTAGCATTCCTTCTAGGCTCCGCCCCACGGTTACCTGGCAACAGCCAGTGATGCCTGGCTTACTATAAAAGGGACTGCTTGCCCCCTCCTTGCTCCTTGCTCTCTTACTCTCTGCTCCTTCTCTCCCTGTCACTTTTCCCCCTTGCCCCTCCTCCTCCTCCTCCTCTCTCCAAATGTTCCTGGCCAGCTTCTCCTCTCTCTGTCTCTGTCTCTCTCTCCTCACTTCTCAACTCCCTATTCTCTAAATAAACTCTATTCCATACTATATCTATGGCTGGTACCTCAGGGGGAAGGTATGCCTCAGCATGGGCCCACAGAGGCACCCCCTTCCACCTCACCATACCGCACTCTATCAAACACATCCTGGCTCTTTTTCTTTTTCTTTTTCTTTTTCTTTTTCTTTTTCTTTTTCTTTTTCTTTTTCTTTTTCTTTTTCTTTTTCTTTTTCTTTTTCTGTTTTTCTTTTTCTTTTCTTTTCTTTCTTTCTTTTATAAAACACAACATATTTTAAGAAAGTGGGGAGAGAAGAGGTCGGGGGACTCTGTCCCCTCAGGACACTCAATGGATCAGAAGACCTCTCACTGGGTCCCACCTCTTAATGTTTCCACCACTCCTCTGTAGCACCTGTGCATTTTAGGTTCCACAACAGTGGTGGTTTATGCTCACTAGATCATTTGGCTTCCACCACATCACAAGGAAGGCGTTAGTATTCTGTCATACTCTGCTGCAAGTGGAACTGCTGCTGAGAGAGCAACAGCTATCTCATTTGTCCATGTGTCTAGTCCTATTCCTTGGTTTCCAGTATTAGTCATATCGCCATCACTAGTTATCCAATTAGGTTGACTGGCTGACTATGTCCGTTTCCTACTTGGACCAGAGAAATAGGTCAGTTTATTAATTGTGCTGGCTGATGTAAAAAAAATCATTATTTGGATCGTCGTCTGTCTTAGTTGGCTTTATAGTGATATAACAAAATATTCAAGGATGCTTTGGTTGAAAAAAAAGTTTATTTGCATCACAGTTCCAGGGGTTTGAGAATGTGACACTGACTTCTGACAAGGGCCTCTTGGTGGCACTCAACTCTTGGTAAAGGAGAAAGGGAGATGTGTGTACCAACATGCTAACAAGCATGTGGCATATGACCTTGCTATGTAATAACCTGGTTTATGTTAATGAGCCCACCGTGAGGCTGGCCTAATCCCTCCAAGGTGGTGTCCCCTAACTTCATTTATAACCTGCTACCAGGCAGCACCTCCTCTCAGCGCTGTTCCACTGTCCCACCTCAGAGGCAGGCTAGGTCCGAGTTGCAGAACCCTCTTGTCATCCTTGTTCATAAAGTAGAAGTTCTCTGCAAGTCTGGGAGGAGGGGAGGGAGTTTGCTTAGGTTAATGGTTCTTCACGGACAGGAATTTCCAATCATGATAAGAATTAATATTTGTAGAGCACTTACTCTGTGAGAACAGTGTTGTGTGCTGTGTGCGATTATCTCAGATAAATTCTCTTAATCCTGAGGCAGATTAAGTTTCCCCCATATTTGGTTTTGTTTTTAGCCGAGTAAACAGGAGATGAGGAAGTTCAATTAGCTTACTTAAGGTTGCTTGGCCAGAAAGTGCTGGGCCCACATTTCAGCAAAGCTGCCTGGCCTCAGAGCCTGGGTTTTAGCGCCCCTCTGCAGTCTCATGAGTGGAGCAAAAGGTCCTACATTCTTTGGTTTTTAAAGTACTCCTTGCACTTGGAAGAGTTCCCATAGCTCCATCTAAACAGAAGATCTTCCGGCTTTGTTGAGTTCAAAGTGTTTATTCAGTGTCTACCGAGTAGAGAGGATGTTCTGTGTCAGAGAAGCTGTGCTAGGCCAGAGCTGAAGCCCAGGCGAGTGTCTGCTCTTCTCCTAGTGCCTTGTCTATGTAGTCACCGACTCTTCCCTACCTCCCTGTGCCCTTGGAACAGTCTCTCACTCAAGCAAGAATTCTCTTGTCTCTCCTCTCTTCTCCGATGTTCTTATTCTCAGTGAAGAATAAGTAACTTTAGTAGATTTGTATTTGGGCCCTAAGCCCAGTATGGGACCACAAACACCAGGGGTTCTGACCCAGCATTTCTTTTGTTTTGTTTGTGGTATATGCATATTTGTTCCTAGTAAGCCACCTTCCTTCCCATCTGTGACACCTCTGGGGCTCTATACCTTAGGCAGCTTGCCTTAGCCAACTTCCAGATGCTTTTACACAGCTGGAAAGTGAGGTTAAGAAAATTGATGGGTATGTCTGCATCACAGTGCCTACAGGGAACATTAGGAGGAAATATTGTAAGAGTCAGAATTCTAGGAAGTAGGCTCTGTCTGTCTTAGTCATTGTTCTATTGCTGTGAAGAGACACCATGACCAAGGCAACTTATAAAAGAAAGCATTTAACTGGAGCCTTGCTTACAGTTTCAGAGGGTAAATTCATGACCATCTTGGTGGAGAGAGTGATGGCGGGCAGGCAGGCAGGCAGGCAGGCAGGCAGGCAGGCAGGCAGGCAGGCAGGCAGGAAGGAAGGATGCTAGAGCAGTAGCTGAGAGTTTACATCTTATCTGCAAGATGGAGGCAGTCAGATTGAGACTGGGCCAGGCACAGGCTTTTGAAATCCCAAAGCCCACCTCCAGTGACACACCTCCTACACTTCTTAATCCTTCCTCAACAGGCCACCAACAGGGAACTGGGCATTGAAATACATTAGGGGACATCATTCCAGCCACCACAGTCTTCATGGTGGTGGTAACAATGCATGCCTTTAATACCAGTACTTGGGAGGCAGAGACAGTTGCATCTTTGTGAGTTCCAGGACAGCCTGGTCTAAGAGCTAGTTTGAGGACAGCTAGAGCTACATAAAGAAGGGTTGCAGGAAAAAAAAAAAACCCCAAAACCAAAAACAACAACAGAAAAACCCACTGTACCATTAAGAACAGATCAATGCCAGTATCAATGGACATGTTATGTGGAAGGCAGGAAAGTTGGAGGGGTCCCACCTCTAGGCAAAGAACTTCAGGCAACTATTGACTATTGGAGTAGGAGGGTTTGCCTCTCCTGGGGTGAGTCCATCATTGCTGGTCCAAGGAAGCAGAGTGGTCAGCCTTGAAACCAACAACAAAGACAGACTCAGTAGGTTGCATTTATGCATATTTGTGTACACACACACACACACACACACACACACACACACACACACACGGAGTGAATCACGTACTCTGGTGACTTCCTGTGAACCTTCTCCTAATGAATAAAGATTTCTAGGAACCAATCCCTGGGCGAGGAGTAGGCAGGACTTCCGGTGGGAGAGGGTGTGGGGAGGCAGGAGAAGAGGTCTTGCTTTTGGACAGGAGACAGGTGGAGGTCAAAATGCAGGTAGTGGAGACCCCCGGTTCAGGTGGTGGATCTGCTACTGGAGGATTTAACTTAGAATGCCTTACAAATTAGGGTGCTAGTTGCTGCGCCCAGTGATTGTGTTACCTGTTAATTCTGAACTGAGTTTGTGTGCTGTTTTCCTTCAGGAGGTGACTCAACTGGGTTCCAGAGAGAAAGGTATGATGGCAAAGCATGGGTTTGCGAGAAGTGCACCCCACAAGGCCATGGGAATTTGGAAGGGTGGGAACTTAGCGAGTCAGGTGGAGGGATTTTGGAGCTCTGGGTCAGAGTCTGACGAGATGAGAATAGGCTGTGGCCGGCCTACCTGCCGGTGCACTGCTGGCAAAGTGTGGATTGATTCTTTTAATATTTCACTATGTATATATGTGTGTATATATATATATATATATATATGTGTGTGTGTGTGTATGTGTATATATATATATGTATATATGTATGTATATGTGTATGTATGTGTACACACATACATACACATATATATACACACATATATACACACATATGTAACAATAAAGATATATATATATATATATATATACATGTATGTATGTAACAATTAAAGATATAGTAATGATAATAAAAGAAAAAGGCTATCAACTTGAAAGTGGGGGACATGGGAGGGATTCAAGTACGTGTAACTAGCTGGAAGGGGCTGTGTGGAAGAAAATGAGGGGGAAAGTAATGTAATTCTATTTTAGTTAAATATGTTTAAAAAAACAAAAACAAAGAAAGGTCGTGGTGTCATGCACCCTTAACGTGAGCACTCAGGAGGGAGAGAGGCTGGCGGACTCTGAGTTGAGGCCGGCCTGGTAACACAGTAGTCAGGCTCTTTCCTTGTCTATCTCAGGTTGCTCAACCACCACGGTCTCCAGCAGCCTCTGCTCTTGAGGATCCCCAGCTCCCATCTTAAAAAAAGATGGCAGAGGGACAGGTAACACACACCTATAACCCCAGCACTCTGGAGGCAGAGGCAGGCAGATCACTGGGAGTTTGAGGTTAGTTTGGTCTACAGAGTGAGTTCCAGGACAGCCAGGGCTACACAGAGCGACTGTCTCAAAAAAAAAAAAAAAAAAAAAAAAAAAAAGGTGGAGGAATGGGAGCTGAAAAGATGGTTCAGTTTTAAGAGCACTGGCTGCTCTTCCAGGGAACATGAGTTCAATTCCCAGTACCTACTGGCAGCTCACAACTGCCTGTAGCTCCAGCTCCAGGGGATCCAAGACCCTCACACACACATACATGCAAGCAAAGCACTAATGCACATAAAATAAAAATAAATAAACCATTAAAAATAAAAGTAGACAATTTAAAAATAAAGGAAATAACTTGCCCCAGTCACACCACAAGTTAGAGGGAACTGAGACAACCTGGCCTCCCAGTTTCCAGTAATTTGTTTTGAATTCCTCTGTGCTCTCTGTCTGTCTCTGTCTGTCTTTGTCTCTCTCTCTTTCTCTGTTTCTCTCTCTCGATCTCTCTCTCTCTTGCTCTCCAGACCCCATTGGCCTTGAACTTAGAGTTCTGTGTACATCTGCCTACTGAGTGCTGAAATTAAAAGCCCATGTGATTACACCTTTTGTTGTTGTTTTGTTTTTTGAGACTGTGCTTTGCTATTGTAGCCCTGGCTATCCCGGAACTGGAACTTGCTATATAGACCAAGCTGGCTTGGACCTTTGGTAATCTTTTTTGGTTCTGCTCCTGATTGCTGGGATTACAGCATGATCCACCAGGTCTGTCTCCCTTCATTTCTTTGGTCATCATTCACCCCGTGTGAAGTGAATGGTAGGTTCCATGTTTTACACTGCGTGCTTTCTAAAGTCTGCACACATATCTAGAACCCATTCATTTCATCTCTAGAGAACCATATTGGTTTTTCTATTGATTTCTAACAGATTATCACCAACTTGGTGTTGAAAGTAACAAGCTTTTTATCTCAGCTTCAATAGGTCAGGACTCCAAGCTGTCTTAGGTGGCCTTGCACTATAGAAATTCATGGTGCCTTACGGCAGAGTAATCCTGAATCTGGCAACAATCTTTCTACTCCCTCTGCACTCTTTGCTGAGTTTAGGTGTAGGGGATGCACTGTGGATCAGTGGAGGCTGGGGACACTGTGGTCACCTAGTCTCTTCCTTTTTAGCCAGCTGTGGATCTCTGTCATACTTCCCTTTTGCAGAAAGCAGCTTCTTTGATGAGGATGCAAGTTATACTTATCTCGGTGTATAAGGATTAGTATTCAGAGTACAGGCAGACATTGCATTGGTTTAGGAAAATAGCAGAGTTGTTGGTCAGGGGAATCCAGTAGACTCTGAAAACAATATAGGCTATGGTCATTGCCCTTGATCATCTCTCAGAACTTGAAGATAAGACCCTAGCTCTCATAGGACTTGAAGGTGCTCTGCAAGCTGTCAAGAGAGAAAAGCAATTAATAATCCGACCTAGCTATAAATTCCATGAACCATAACAGTGACCAGTATGGCACAATGTCCCCAAGGGAAGATGTGTGTTGGCGAGATGGCTCAGCAGTTAAGGGTTCTTGATGCTCTTCTAGAGGACCTGAGTTTTGCTCCCAGAACCTCCAAGATCTGATACTCTCTCTTCTGGTGGCTGTGGGCATCTGGCATGCATGAGGTACTCATACATACACATAAAATTAAATGAATCTTAAAAAAAAGATACTCCCAGAGATGCAATAGTGACACCTTTATCTTGGGCTAGCCAGTGGGTTCTACTTGGACTTCAGAACCACTCAATAGGAAGGAATTCTTGCCTGGTACTGAAGACTTAGCCAGCTGTCCATGGCTGGAGAGATCATTGACCCTAGAGGAAAGCCTCCTCCTGCCCATTTTCCTAAACCTTCTTTTTAAAGAGCTGCCTATTGACTGTATCAGGCTCACCAGGATATCTTATAAACCCTGAGTCCTCAAGAGCCTTACTTAAATGAGAATGAATAACCTTTTAGGTTTACCTATTTATTGTCTTTATTAACTTTATTTGCATCTGGGACTAGAGCCAGAGGGCTGAAATAGCAAGGACAGAATTGCACACATCAGTGATGCTGATGGAACCTTAGGTCACATTGCTGCGTAATCGGAATACTATTAGCAGATAGAATTCATGGAGATCAACTTAGAATTCTCTATGGGACAATTACCTTGTAGCAACATCTTATTTATAGTTGTATATATTGTGTTTTCTTGTGTTCTAATGTAATTATTCAGTTATTTTCCCTTTCCTTCCTGCCTTTCCCTCTTTCTTCTTCCCTCTTCCTTCCAATCTCCTCCCCTTTCTTGGTGTGTTTGGGATGAAACCTAGGCTCAATGCATGTCAAGCAGGCATTCTGCAGCTGAACAGTACCTTATTTTCCTGTTTGAGCTAATGTATTATAGAAAGTCATTTAACTTAAGACATCTGTGTCCATAGTTATTTAAAAATTCCTTTGCTTTCTCATTGATTGAGAGAGCTGTGTTGTAACTTCCCATTCTATGAATTTATCCTTATAGGATTTGCCACCCTGATTTTTGCCTGGAAGTCTGCTCTTTGATTTTCTAACACTGTCTGGGAAAGGGAAAAACAAAGTTCTTTCTGCACTCCCCTCCCCCAATACACTTTTATTATTTTCTTAATGGCTACTCTGAGGATGACATTTATCTTTGATTAAGCCACATCTGACATTGCTTTCTTGTTTTCTTTCCGAGACAGTGTCAGAAAATCAAAGTACATTACTTTGGTTTCTTTTGCTGTTCGTTACTGCTGTTGAATATTTTATTTCTGTATCTTTGTCTGGAAATATCCTGTTTCACCATAATCCTTAGGAGTTTTTTTTTTTTTTTCCCACCTACTTAAAGACTCATTCTGTTTTTAAGTGTTGTTGTTTCTGTGGCAGAGTTGGCAATCAGTCAGTTGTTTCTCATTTGAAGAAAACTCTTTTTAAAAATTTCATCAGATTCTTTAAAAAAAAAAAAAAGATTTATTTATTTCATTTATATGAATGCAGTTTAGCTACCTTCAGTCACACCAGAAGAGGGCATCGGATCCCATTACAGATGGTTGTGAGCCACCCTGTGGTTGCTGGGAATTGAACTCAGGACCTCTGGAAGAGCGGTCAGAGCTCTTAACTGCTGAGCCATCTCTCCAGCCCATCAGATTCCTTATAATGCACCTCATTTTATTTATCTTCATAGGATCTCTAGGGCTTTACTGTATGAACTGATACACTAAATTAGAGAATAGAGATCTCTCTAGTCTATAGTTGGCTAAATTTACAGTACCAGGCACGAATTTCTTCCTTTTGAGTAGTTCTTAAGTCCAATTAGACACTGTTGGTTACCCCCAAGATAAAGGTGCCACTATTGCTTCACCGGGGGTATCCCATAGTGAAATCTAACTTTAGTTTGAGGGGATCTAATGCCCTCTTCTGACCTCCGCAGACACCAGGCACAAATGCGGTACCTAGGTAGACCACCATAGATAGAATACAAAGCATATTTTTAAATGCTGTCTCTGAGATAACTCAATTGGCCACTGTGACTTTTTTACCTCCAACAAGTATAGAGAAGTGAGTCTTCCCTTCAGACTTCTCAAACACACAATCGTAAAACTTGTACTTATATACCAAGTTGTATTTGTTTAAAAAAACACTGTGGCAAGTTTATATAGTGTTTGCATTTGCTTAGCGAATGCAAACATTGAGTTTTATCTAGCCTTGGCCCATACATTAACAAAAGCTTCACAAAATTCTACACTGGATATATTTGTTTCCTGCAGTGGAAACCAGAGAAGTTAACCAGGCAGGGATCTTAAAACTCACAAGTATGAAGAAGGACTTTGCTAAGACACCTAAAAGTTTTATTGTTAGCCTTTCTCTGGTCCTTCCCCAGAAGGGCCTATGACCTTTTACTGGGGGAAAGGAAGTAATCTGGGGTCTATTGAATCTTGGTTCAGAATTAACAGTAATTCCAGGAGACCCCAGGAAGCATTGTGACCATTCAGTTAAAGTAGGGGCTTATGGAGGTCAGGTGATTAATGGAGCTTTGTCTGATGTCTGACTCACAGTAGGTTCAGTGGGTCCCCAGACTCATCCTGAGGTTGTTTCTCTGGTTCCAGAGTATGCAATTAGTATAAACACACTTAGATGTTAGCAGAGTCCCCTTGTTGGTCCCCACTTCTGTCCCCTGCACTACACTAAAGCTACTTCCAGAATCCAGACAGCCCAGCGAACAAACCCATGCAGTGTGACCCATTGTACAAGCTGGCCTAGGTTGGTCCCAGCACTCTCTTCCCAGTGCAGGGTAAGTTCTTACTGCTTTTGGCCAGAAACCTCCAAGGGATGTATAACCTAAAACCGTCAAGAGTTCCGGTTCTGATGAGCAAACAATCTTTTCTAAACCCACCTAGAAAGGCAGGGGAAAATCAGCTCAGAGGCACTAAATGAACAAAATCAGGAGTTACCAGGAGACTGTCCAGGAAAGAGCAGAGATCAAAGGTGAGCTTGGCATTAGGGCCACACTTTCCCTCATGGAACGTGGAGGCCGAGAAGTGCTTTTGGCAGAGTGGGAGGGAAAGGGAGCAGGGAGCCAGGGCCAGGGCGGAGCCAAGACTGCCTAGACAGACAGGGGGCCCTGGGACTGGAACCCGAGCCCTTGGGGCTAGGAGTGAACTGGGAGTCCAGCAGGCCTCCCAGACATCATGGCCTCTGTGAGTTAGAATAGTTCCTAAAATCAAATTCCTGTTCATCTGGATTTCAAGCATCTCCAGGTAGCTGGCCCAAACAAACGCATCTTCTTGGGGCAAGAACGTCAAACGTGGTGAGCTTAAATGTCCAACCTAAAACCAAAATGGCCAGAAAGACAAAAAGATGGTCTAGCAAGAACGAAGCTAGCAACACAACAGAAAATAAACAGCCGTCCCAGGCGTGGCAGCATGCCTGTCAGCAAGCACTTGGGAGACAAAGGCAGGTATTCAAGACTGGTTTTGCCTGCCTGCACTCCAGGCCAGCCTGGGCTCCACAAAACATACTAACAATACTCTCTACTAAGTTCTTTTAAATTCAAGATTGTAAGTTTGCCAGAGAACATGAAAGAGAAGAGCATACTCGATTTTCTTATAGAACCAAATGAAAATACTAGAAGCACACTGTTAGGAGCGAAAATCCAATATACGGGCTTAGCAGCACACTGGACACAGATGCAGAGGACTGAACATGTACCCAAACCAGTCCAGGTTAGGTCAGCCCTTCTGTATTCTTACCGGGGTGTGTTGGGAATATGTTTAGATGCAAATTGTCCAAATGCGATGGTTGCTAAAGAAAAGAGAAACTTACTCCGCTGTCCATTGTGTGTGTAGCTTGATGCAGGTAGGAGTCGGAGGTTGAACATAGGTTGTCAGGTTCATTGCTGGAGAAGGGTGTGTGCACGGGGAGGGCAGGTAGGGGTCTCAGGCTACCAGGTGCGTTATCAGAAGAGGGGTGTTGTGCAGAGTCCCAATCAGCACTGATTCCCACCCTCGCCTGTTTCACCCCCTTCCCGGGTTTCTGAAACATTGTATCCTAGGCTGAATTTTTTTCCAGCCTCTATCTTCCGAGTGCTGGTATCGCAGGTGCAGCTATGCCTGGTGGTTAATGCCATTTCTTGAGTGCACAGTGCTGGAATGCATGTTGAAGTTTATCGTTCGTTTGTTCGTTCATGAGGTAAATCAAGTTTGCTAGTTCAAAGTAACAACAGTTGAGACTGACTGCTGTTTACTGTGTGTAGTCATAGAAACTTCACATTTTTATCAATTGTAGGATTACATTTATGACGTAAATGGTTTGGGATGAATTCCAACGAGAACCATTAATCAGAAGTTACAAGCTGTTTGTCTGTAAAGTAGGTGATAAGGAAATTGATCTATTACTATTCATTAGATGTGCCAAGATACACATTTTTCTGTAGTCATAAGGAACCAGTGCACCCAGATGTTAAAGTGAGGTCAGACAGAAGCCAGCCACAGAGGCTGAGGGCCTGCTTTTCTTCAAGTTTTTCTAGCATGCACTTAAGGACGCTGAGCGTGACCTGTTTAGCTCTTTTCCAGGGGAAAACATTTTCTTTTATTGTATTTAGAGCCTGTTACCCAGGGAGAAACAGGCCGCTGAAGGCTCCCACGCTCAAGGACAGAGAAGACTGAAATGTACCCTGACCCCTTCCCGTGTGGTGCCTTACAGTTCTCCAACAGAGGCTCAGGAAGAACATGGCAGAGTTTTTAATAGAAGGGGAAAAGCTTTAATTTTAGATCATGTAAATTTTGTGTTCTGTTTTAGTGTTACTCTTAATTTATACTGTGCCTGATAAGGGAATGGGAACCTCTGTTGTTTAGGGTCTCGAGGCCATCCAGGCTATTGATTCAACCCTGCAGCTGAGGGGCAGGAACTAAGTTGCCTATCCTTTTTTTCTGTCTTTTACAGAAGCATTTTCTCTGATCTGTTTCCACACTTCAGTTTTCCTTTTGTTCTGTTTCTTTGTTTTTGTTTTGAGATAGTGTTTCCTGTAATCCAAGCTGGCTTTTAACACTTGTTGCATAGGATGACCCAGAACTCCTGATCCTCCCATCTCTCTACCTCCCTAGTGTTTGGTTACAGGCAGTCTCCTCTGTGCCCAGTTTATGCAGTGCTGGGATCAAACAGGGCTTTGTTCATGCAAGATAAGCACCTCAGCTGAGCTCTGTCCCCAGCCCACACTTAGAGTTTTAAAAACAGTCTCATTTGTGTGGGGAGATGGTTCATTGGTTAAGTATTTGCTACAAAAGCATGAGGGTCTGGGTTCAGATCCCTAGCGCCCAGGTAAAAAACTTTGGGTGTGGCATCGAGTGCCTGTAATCCCAGAGCCAGGAGGTGGATACAGGAGGAGCTGGGAGCTTGCTGGCCAGACAGTCTAGTCAGAATTGTGAGCTCCAGTTTTAGTGAGAGAATTTGTTTCATAAAAGTAATGTGGAGACAGATAGAGGATGGCATAGGACATGGCCTCTTGCCTCTACGTGCACACATGAAGGCTCATGTGCACTGCCCCCACATATACATGTATGTGTATCCATGTACTTGCCATACACAAAACCCATAATTTCATTTACACCAGAGTAGTACTGTATGGCCTTGGATCCAGGTTAATAAAAATAAATGTAAAAAAAAGCTTATTTACGTATTTGCTTAGTCTTTCAGGAGCAGTGGTATGGTTAAATTATGTGTTTGACTGAGTGAACAGTACCAGGTATGAATTCTTTTCCATGGGGTAGGCTTTAATGCTCACTTCAGAAAGGGTAGGAGGGAAAGTGCTGAAGACCTCCTACTTCACGCCCTCTGTGAAACAGGACCAACTCCAGCTTTGGTATTCCACAATTTCCTGCTGTGGATTAGCCCTGAAGCCTGCTTGACTGTAAGTGACAGATTTGGCTTAGGAAAAGCCAGCCAGGGAAGTTGTATTCCTGGCATTTGATGTTCCAGAGACTGTTTGATGTTAACGGGTTTACTGGAAGACTTCTGTGGGCTTCCTCTGGCCTAAGGCAGGCTAGCTGTTGATGCAATCAGGAGACCACAGAGCCATTTCTTCCGCCCCCGTGCGTCTTGAGCAGTATATGTCTCCTGTGACTCAGGCTTCTGTGACTCCATCTAATGGCTGAGTCAAGTAGCCTGTGCTTCTCCCTTCTCGGCAGGCCCCATCCTGACAGTCTTGGTACTGGGCCCCTTGCCAGAGGCTGCCCATCGTCAGATCTGAGGAGTGTCTGGCTACAGTGCACCCAGGCACCAGTTCTTAAATCCTACTGCTAGAAAAGGTCTGAGGTCCTGGAGCCTGTTGAGTCCTGGGCCTCTTAAACCTGGCTGTGTATTCAGGTCGGCTGGGTGACAGGACTTGCTGTCTCCCAGACATTCTTGATTCTCGCAGTAAGTCAGGGTTAAGGCCCAGAAAGCAGTGTTGTTGTACTCCAAGGTCATTCTTACTGTCCGTAGTGTATAACATTTGGTGATTCCTGATCTAGTCTCATATCTTAATTTCATTTAAAAATCATACATGTAGTTATCCTTTTCCAATGATAAAGAACTTCCCCTCCAATTCTATTTTCCCTCTATTCAGTCAAGATAAAGAGATTACAATACATGCTCATGTTCAGAAAATTCAAATGGCCTAATAGCACATAAAAATGAAAAACAAAAGCATCTTGTATTGCTGATGAACTCTACCAAAAGGTGACCACAGTTAACCCTTTCTTTGGGTTGATTCTCTCACAGACACTCTCCATGTCCATGTTCTTACTTTCCTAACTACTCAATTTACAAAAAACACAGACAAAACACTCATACACATAAAATAAAAATGCAAATCTTAAAAAATACTTCAGAGTTTGCCAGTATCAGACTATTTCTTCCTCTCCTTCCTTATCTCTCTACCCCCTTCCCCTTTCCCCCTCTCCCACTTCCTCCCACCCCCCTCAGATGATGTCTCTGTGTAACTTAGGCTGGCCTCAAACTCGAGTTCCTCTTGGGTCAGTCTCACTTTCAAGGGTTCCACATCAAAACACCATAGCTGGATTAACTTCCCGCCCTCTGGGTATCTTGAAATGGAGATTAGATTAACACAGGGATCCTTGGAGGACACACTCAACCTATGTCTAAACCCTAGCATATGGATATTCCTCATTTAATCTTATTGTAATGCTATGGCAGAAGCATGCCTGCACGTCTATGTTGGGGACTGTACCGGTCCTGGCATCATGGGTACGTAGAACCTTAGAGTGCTAACAGGGACCACTGTTAAAGGCATTAGGAATGAAAAGCCAGTGGTTACGGAAGGGAAATGTGAGTGGGATGGTCTTCCCACTCTGTGTCACTCACTGGCTCCCTTTCTGCCTAAACACTGACATTTCACCCCCAGCATTCCTCTTTCTGCTTTCATATCACAGGGCTAACAGTTAATGTGTTCTATCATCATCTTCACCCTTAGAGCCTCTTTTTTTTTTTTTTAAGATTTATTTATTATATGTAAGTACACTGTAGCACCAGATGAGGGCATCAAATCTCATTATAGGTGGTTGTGAGTCACCATGTGGTTGCTGGGATTTGAACTCAGGACCTCGGGAAGAGCAGTCGGTGCTCTTAACCACTCAGCCATCTCTCCAGCCCTAGAGCCTCTTTTTACCCCTTCCACAGCTTCCTTTTTGGTTTTCTACATATACATACTTCCACATACATGCTAATGTATGAAAATTGGAAGCTAAGATCTTTATACTGAGAAAATGTATACTGAGAACATACGACGCCTTTCTGAGCCTTGGTTAATCCACTTAGTGTAATATCTTCTGGTTTCACATTTATTCCAGCACATACCATAATTTTGTTTGTTTTGAAATCATTGAATGCAATTCCAATGTGCATATGCACTGTGTAATTATTAATCATTTATTAGATGATTGACATTTAAGCTGGGGCCATTTCCTTGTTATTGTAAGTATGGCACAGCAACAAACATGGATGATGTGCAAGAATCTTTGTGGTTGGATTCAGAGTGCTTGGTACATATGCCCTGGAGTGGTAGAGCTGGGTCATATGGTAGGTTGGTTTTGTTTTTTTTTTGCTTTATCTTCTCAAGTACTGGTATAGGGATGTTGAACTTTTTTTTTTTTTTCAAAAAACTGAAAAGGATACCAAATGGACTTTGGTTTAAGCAGAATCTAGACATTATTGGCTCGTATGCTTGGCGTGTCTGGGGTTGCCGATGGCGTTAGACTGGCAGGTTCAGGCACTCACTGTCAGGGTGGTCAGGTGATTACCGCCTAGGCTCTACCTGTGTTTAACTCAAGACAGATGCTTTTCTGTGAACAAAGCAGTCCCGCCCTTTCCAGATATACAGCCTTTCAGTGTAGCCACCCTGGCCCTTTTCCAAGAGCTTGGGCATAAAAGTACTGGAGAAGAATTTGGTGGACCAGTCTGGATCATTTGCATATCCCCATATGTGGCTATGAAGATTTGCTATGCCACCCCTAAGTTAAATCTCCATTCCTGTGCTTAGGTGGATATTCCAACAAACTCACAGGAGGAAGTACGTAGGAAGACTATCTTTGGGAAAGGGGGAGTTGTCTTATCTGGAGAGCCAGGGAGCTGCCTCATTTGGTAGAATGCTTGCCACAAACAGAAGGACCCGAGTCCAATCCCCAGTATCCGTGTAAAAGCTGGGTGTGGTGGTTCATGCTTGTCATCTCAAAGCCAGGGAGCCAGAGGCAGGCAGATCCCTGGAGCTTGCTAGCTGGCTTGTCAAGCTGAGTCTGAAAGCCCTAGGTCCCAGTGAGAGACCCTAACCCAGAAACCAAGTTGTAGTCTGGTAGAGTGGGGCTGGTGAGAATGATTACAGATGTGCAGTTGGCCATCTTTACCACAGTGCCAGGTGTACCGTCTTCCTTGCTTGTGTTTCTCTGTTACCATGTGGCTGTCAACGATTCCAGAAGCAGGAATGAAAGTGCTGCTTTTTCTGCCCCAGGGATCCAGAGCATAGCACACTACGTTCTGTCAGTATGGAGGCTGTGAGGGGCCCATCACAGTATACAAATCCTCGTGTCACCTGGATTTTACCAAACACCTTGTCTTCCTTAACCTGTGGGACAAGAAGATGCCTTGAATAGGGCCCACTATAGGGGCTTTCTTTTCTATTTCTTGTCCAATTAAAAAAAAAAAACAAAACATGGCCATGTATTAAAAAAAAAAAAAAAACCCAAGAGAGGATGCACCTAATCCTGCAGAGACTTGATGCACCAGGGTGGGTGGGTATGTGGGGTGCAGGTAACCCTCTCAGGAGAGAAGGGGAGGGGGATGAAGGGTGGGGGTGCGGGAAGGGGAGGACCAAGAAGGGGCCATCAATCGGGAAGTAAAATGAATAAGTAAATAAATTAATGGGGAAAAAAAAAACCCATCCCTTCCTCATTGGGTTGGTGGTTGATGTGAGGGTAGAATGAGTTAATAGACATAAAGTGTCTTGCAATAGGGACAGGAGAGTGGCTCTGTGGTTAAGAGCACTTGCTGCTCTTGCAGAGGACACAGCACACAGGTCAGGCAGCCCATAACTAATTATAATGCCAGCTGCAGGGAACCTGATAGCCCCTTTTGGTCTCTGTAGACATGCTCATATGAGTACAGGAATGTGCACTTGTGTGCGAGTGCACAACCACACACACGTAATAAAAATAAAGATTAAAAAAGTGTTTTGCGGGCTGGTGAGATGGCTCAGCAGGTAAGAGCACCCGACTGCTCTTCCGAAGGTCCTGAGTTCAAATCCCAGCAACCACATGGTGGCTCACAACCATCCTTAACGAGATCTTAAGCCCTCTTCTGGAGTGTCTGAAGACAGCTACAGTGTACTTACATATAATAAATAAATAAATCTTTAAAAAAAAAAAGTGTTTTGCACTTGCTAGGTAATGTGCCTCAGCACATGAAACCATCATCACCACTAGGGACCCCAGCAAGTCTGATTCCTAGGAGGGAGGCAGTGAGAGGGTGCGCATAACTGACTTCCTTTCCTGTCCATTTCAGGTCCAACATGGATGCTACCACCCAATCCCCTGTGGATGCCCTGCTTCCCAAGCACATCCTGGATATCTGGGCTATAGTCCTCATCATCCTGGCTACCATTGTCATCATGACCTCCTTGTTTCTGTGCCCGGCCACTGCAGTCATCATCTATCGAATGCGGACTCACCCAGTTCTCAACGGTGCTGCCTGAGACCCTCGAAAGCAGGATGGCGTGTGATGGGGGCGGGGGTCTTGCCCCTATCCTGATCTCAGAAAGACAGCAGGGAGACTCAGGAGCTGGATTTGTGCTTTAGTTTTGATTCTGCTGTTGGCCAACAGTGTACAACAACAGTGTAGATGTCATCAAGGGACCTAACTCTGAGTCCCCAGCTCCTTAGCTTTCAGCCGTGGGTCACAACCCCTGCCTTCCTACCTCACAGGGTTGGGGGAACCATGTGACAGTGGAAGTAAAAGCTGTTTGAGAACAGTGAAGCCACACAGACCTTGTGCAATGAGAAGCTTTGAAGAACCAAAGACCCCTGAAGCTGCTGCTGGTACAGGAGGCGAGGGAGGCTGGGAAAGAGGAACTTTGGCCAGTGCCCCTCATGCCGAAGCAAGCAAAATGGTGCACCCCATCCTCAGCAAATCAGATTTTTGTTTTTGTTTTTAAGTGACACTCTTTCCGTTTTTCTCAGTTTGGGAGAAAGAGCAAGCATGGCAGGGGAGAGAGATGAGTACAAGTTTCAGAAATGTCTCAGCTAATCCCTGCTCCTGAAGGAGAGCTTTGCCATTATGCACCAGGCAAGATGGCCTGCTTTCAGCACTGAGCCTCACATCCGTGAGCGCCAACTCTCAGCCGGGTTGGAAATGCAGGGCGGCTGAGTTTTCTGCCCCAAGTTTCAGCTCCTTTATGTGCCTCACAGTAGAGGATTTCCCCCTGTCTGAGCTTTGTGACATTTAGCTTCAAGCTTTTGTTATTAATCTTTTGCGGCACCGGAGATGGAACTTTGGCGTCCTTCATGCTGGGAAGGGATCCCACCACTGAGCTACAGCCCAGCCCTTCTAGCCCCCACAGCTGCCTGAAGTACTTATTATTTTAAGAGATTTCCCAGGACTTTTCAACCCAACTTAAAACGACGGTTATTTTAGATGCTATGATTTATATTTATATAGAGATATTTCTAGACTATTAAAGCTCGCCCTTTGATACTGGAGTCAGGGGCATCTTGGGATTTATTGTTATGTAAGAAGATAGCATAGATATTGGGATAGTATGTCAAACGTTGCTTACTCTGATCTTCATTGATGTATGCATCCCGTTTCCAATAAATGCCACACTGAGAGTGTCTGAAACTTTTCTTTGAAGAACACCTACTGAACTTTGAACTTAGATAAAAGGATTCAACTCAGCTGCTTTTTTGTTTGTTTGTTTGTTTGTTTTCAGTTCTGGTATCCTCCATTCAGGGCTTTGTTCATGCTAGGCAACCACTAGACCACAGAGCTCTGGGTGCTTCCCTCAGACTGCAGTGCAGTTGGTGGTCTTCCTTGGTTCTTTAGGAGGATTTTATGGTTGGAGTTAGGGTTTGGAAGATATGAAATACGGCTTACATGCCGCTGTAGTTGACAGGACCAGATGACACAGTGACGTGCTAAGTCTGGAGTCTGGAGGATGCTCAGTAATCGGCAGAGAAGGAATAGATGGAAGTGAGGAGATTGAAAGGCTCATGTGGTAAGATGGGATCGTACAGTCACACAGGCTAAGGACTGAGCAGGCTGTTAGGAAGCCAAAGTGGGGACAACAAAAAAAACCTTTCTAAGGATAGCACTGTAAGCACACAGTGTAGCACACAATGTATGTGTGCAGTATAAACTACCTCACCAGCCTTTCTTGAGGAAAAGCATCAAGTGGACTTTAACTTTCGTTTGTTTGTTTGTCCGACTCTAGTCACTGCAGTTAGCTTTCAGTGTGTGTTATGATCATATGTCATTCATGCTGTCAATGAGTTCTCGTGTACGTAAGCATGGAAGCAAAC
>NC_034604.1:54263089-54266513 GCF_900095145.1 Mus pahari | reverse complement strand
ACTATTTTCCATAAATATGCCACTTAATAAAAAGTAATATGACATGAAAAAAAAAAAAGAGACAGACTTTAACAAAAGTTAAAGGAGGGGTTTTGGGGAGACTGCCATAAGGAACGCTATGACACCACTGTTACCAAAGCACCTGAGCCAAGGAGGAGGGGTTTCTTTTGGCTCAGTCAGGGAAAGCATGGGAGAGTTGGTTCCAGACTTTGTAGAGGGACCACGAGGGATGCTGTTCTCTTGGCTTCGATGAGGAAGAGGACATGGCTTCCAGCCATGAGGATGGCACGCTCATGGCGATGAGGAAGAGGACACGGCTGGAACCACAAACAGGGTACAGGGCAGTTCTAACACCAAGACTCTGTGCTTTTTCTGTTCATAAAATCATCTCTCTTTTCCTGATTCAGAGCCACTGACCTGTTCTCTGCCAGTGTATGCTTGCCTTCTGTGGAACGTCAGGTAAATGACACCATGAACTGTGTCAGTGTGCCTCTGAAGCTGGTTTCTTTAAGAGCATATGCTTTCAGATGTACTCTTATTCTAGATATGCACTTGGTTCTGTTCTATTGCAGGCTTGTGCCATATCCTGCTCATCCCTTAATGGATAAGCATTTGAATCACTTTCAAATTCTTCCTCTTCGTTAAGCAACCATGACCGTTACATGTGCAGAGGTTTTAAAATAGTGTGTGGTGTTGTATGTGTGTGGCGCATGCATGTGAGTGTGCTTGCCCTTGTTTGAACATTCAGAGGGCAGAAAAGGACTTGGTGTAGTTGGCTTCTGTCATTCTCTACCTTTTTGGCCGAGACAGCATCTCTCACTGATGTGCTTTCCATTGTAGACAGGCTGGCTGGCCATCCATCTGTCACTTTCCTCCAACCCCCAACACAGGGCTACAGGCACACACTTGAGATATGAACTAGGGTCCAAAAGCTTGCACAGGATGCTTTTACCCACTGAGCTGTCTCTCTAGCTCTTTGTATAGAGTTTTATATGAATATAATATTTCATTTTTCTTTTTTTACATATTTATTTGTGTATGTATGCATGCATGTATGTATGCATGTATGTATGTATGCATGCATATATGTATGTGTACGGACATTATATGTTGGGCAATGGGCTGTGCACAGACAGCCTGGTCTCCAGTCGTTTTAGGTCTTGAACCCTTGTGGGACCCGGTGGGTGGTGATTTCCACCTACATGAGATGGAAGGCATTCCATCATGTCTCCTGGACCCCTGGCTCCTGTCGAAGTTACCACACCCACAGCCCCCAAAGTAGAGGCATGTGGCTATCAGTCACATAGGAGCAGCACCAAGCCTTCCCACAGGCAAATAAGGTTTCCCCCCAAACTCTCAGTCCAAGCCAATGAGAGGCACCTGCTGTCGAACCCTGAATTACCCTCAGAACTGTATATAAATCCATCCAGGGAATTAAAGGTGTGTGAGAACTACTCCTTCATCTGAGTCTTTTGTCCCAAGAGCTGTATGTATGTAATACTTGGGAAGAGAACTTCTCTCCCAAAGAGCCACCTGAGGTCCTGTCACACTCCTCACTGGATAGTCTGCTTCTTGTTGGCCCAGCCAATTCAGGGTGGCTCGGAGTTAGGAGTTAGGAGCGACCTGGAAGGCATGGTAGAGACTTTGTCTCCCTGCCTGCATTCGCTTCCCTTCACTGGAACCCTTGCACCAGGCCTGGACAGAGATCTCCATGGAAAACCTCTGGTACCCAGGCCCACAGTTATACACACAGGCAAAGGTGAGAGGACACCCTGCTGGAATGAGTTCTCTCCTTACCATGTGGCTCCCAGAGATAACAACCCAGATCGTCAATTTGGCAGCGAGTGCCTTTTCTGTCTGAGTCACCTCACTAGCCCCAAGGAATGCTGCTTAATGTGGGATTTATATATTTACCAGAGCTTGACCAGCTAATTCCTGAGAGGAGCATTCCCATTGCATGAGGAAAGGTTACACTTGCTAAGTGTCTTAAATCGCATTTAAGTCCTTCCGCATTCTAGTAGATGTGAATTTTTTAGTTTGAATTCCCCTGATGTTGACTGTCTTGTCAAGTGCCCATCTGACCCTGGTGTTTCTTGTTTGTAATATATCTATTGAAGATTTAGCCTCCTTTATAAAATTGAGTTGTTTGCTTTCTTACTATTGAGTTTTAAGAAATCTTTATATGTTTTTCATATGGTCTGATTCTTAATTTGCAAATATTTTCTCTAAGTCAGGAGCATATCTTTTTCATTTTATCAACTTTTTTTTTTTAAAGCAAATTTTAAAAGGCCTATTAATTTTTTTTCTCTGCAAGATGTTCTGATTACCCTTGTTATTTCTTTGTGTGAATGGCGGTTTTGAAGGGTGTTCTGGAAGTTTTGATTATGATGCACCTACGGAGAACATGAATTTCTTTTTGACCTGGTGAGTTATCCATGGTTCCTTTCTGCCTGGCGCCAGCAGCATCACAATTTCCCAAGCCCTGGCTGTGCTAGTTGAAGGAGGTTCAAACTTGCTCCATCTAGTGGACAGCATACACCAGTGTGGCTAGCTGCCGTCTTTACATATTTCAAATGCGTACATCCTGTTTATGGAAAAAACCAGCTCATCTTAACTTGTGGCTGAGCCCCGCTGTCCCTAGACAACTTCCTGGAAATGCTTCCTTTTCACAGATGACTCCCAGACTCCTTCTTTTGCCTGGTTTCCCCTTTCCTAAAGATTAAGCATCCCAACTTAGTTACCAGGCAATGGGGACACAGAGGGACACAGGGAGGGAAAACCTGGGATACCGGATATTCCAATCTCAGTATTACAGTTCTCCAGTCAGAGATAAACACTGCTTGCTCCCATGGCTTCCGTGCCATGGGCTGGGGCGGAGAACGAATAAAAAACGACTTGCTCTCTCTAACCCCGAGGCACTTCCTGTCCTCTTTTATTTTTTTTTTTTTTATTTTTTTGTTTTAGCAAAATAAAGGGTTTCTGTTAGAACATTGCCAGCAAACCTCAGGCATTCAGGCCATCTTTGATAGAGTTCAGAGTGATAACAGACTGGGGAAAAGAAAAAGAAACATGTGTAATACCCAGACTGGTAACTGACTGGAGGGAAAACAAAGGAAACTTACGAAACAGCGCTGCTGTGCTGTCTCTCTCCTCTGATTCACTGCTATTCCCCCCTTTTAAACCTTAGAAAGTTATTCTTTGATAATTTAACACAGGAATATGATGTATTTAAATATTACCTACCCTCTCCAACTCCTGCTTCCTCCTGTCCCTTCCAAATTTATGACTTCTTCTTTTTTGCTTTTAAGCTTTATTTTTATTAACATTAAGATTGTGTGTGTGTGTGTGTGTTAAGATTGTGTGTGTGTGTGTGTGTGTTAAGATTGTGTGTGTGTGTGTTAAGATTGTGTGTGTGTGTGTGTGT
>NC_034604.1:54255544-54263029 GCF_900095145.1 Mus pahari | reverse complement strand
GTGTGTGTGTGTGTGTGTGTGTGTGTGCACCCCCATATGCTTGTGTGGGCATTTGGGTACAGGTGCTTGGGAAGGACAGAGACTTGGGAAACCACTGGAATTTTAGGTAAGTTGTAAACTGCTCAGTGTGGGTGCTGCAACCTGAACTCAGGGCCTCTGGAAGAGAAGTGTGTGCTCTTAAATGTTGAGCCATCTCTCTAGATCTTTAAAAGAAGATTTTTTTTTTATTATTTTACAGTTGTCTTTGTCTCTGTGTGGGTATGGACATGTAAGTACAGGTCTTTCATTTCTTTGTTTTCTCTTCTTTTCTTTTCTTTCCTTCCTTCCTTTCTTTTGAGATCGTAATTTAATTACTACATTACTCTTTCCTCTCCCCCCTCTAAGCCCTCTGCACACCCCTCCCCACTCTTCTTCAAATTTAAGATCTCTTATTTCATTAACTGCTATTACACACACACACACACACACACACATGCATGCATGCACACACACACGCACACATGCACACACACATGCATGCATGCACACACACACGCACACATGCACACACATACACACATGCACACACATGCACACACACATGCACACACACACACACACACACGTACACACACACACACACACATACACACACACACACATGCACATTCCTAAACATAGCCTGCTCTGTCTGTTTAATGTTACTTGCATGTATGTCTTCAGGGCTGACCCCTTGGCCCTGGACACACGGTAGTTCTCAGCTTCCCTCATTTGCCTATAGCTCTTTGAGTTGAGTCCTTAAAGGCTCTTCCCTGTCCAGTTTGGCGTGTTCATTGGTCATCCTTTCTTAGCTCATATCTGGGTGTCATGTTGGGGAGACAAATAGTCCACTAGGACATACTAGTGCTGCCCATATGACCAGGGGTGAAGATACCATTCATTGGAACATGGGCAACCACCATGGCCCATCCCAGTGAAGAAAACTGACCCTTCCTCCCTCAGCATCCAATAACCACCCGTGGCTCCTCACCCATGGGTGTGGCTACAGGAGCCCTTTCCCTCTCTGTGCTAGATTTGTGGGGTTTTTCCCAGCAACTATAGCTGACATGAGCTCATGAGTGCCACAGCCCTGCTGTGCCCAGAAAATCCACAGCTTCCCTGAGCTCTGGCTCTCACAGTTTTTTTGTCTCTGGAGTGTTCCCTGAGCCTTGTGGGTGGAGAGGGTATGGTACAGATGTCCTGTTCAGGGCTGAGCACTCTACTGTTGCAGTCTTGCAGAGGCCTCAGTCAACTGCTCTGTGCACCCTTCAGGGCTTTTGCTTATGTTCAGTGGGTAAGACAGTGTAAGTATTCATATCTCATATTATTTTTTTAGAACACTGATGCTTTAATGTTTAAAGTTTTATGGAACATTTTAATCAAGCTTGCAGAATCTAGTATGCCTTGGATGATAATGGTGCATCATTATCTGTAGATGTGGACCTGCAAGTGACCTTCAGTTTGTGGATATCTTTGTTACTGGGAAGTATTTCTTGGATACTAGAAGACAGCCACTCTACATCTTTTTACTGGTGAATTCAGGCCATTTACATTTAAGATAACCATTGATAAAGATTTGCTGAATTCTGTAATTTTGGTCAGTTTTTTCTGGTTGGTTAGATGATTCACCTGACCCCACCCTACAGTTTGCTGGTACACTGTGCTGCACACACAGAATCCTCCCCATCTCCCCTATTCATCTCCTCTCCAACAGGTACACATCTTCTCCCAAACAGTTATGCCAACTGGGGATCACCTATGACCTCCCCTTTTACCCAAAGGCTATTGGCTACCAGCCTGAGGGGAGAAAGGGGTGGTAGAGGTAGAGAAGCGGGGTTCAGATGGCCATGATTATGGACAGAATGGCATTTGGAAACTGCTGCAGTGAGACAAGTTTATTTTCTTGTTTCAGGGATAGGGTACATAAGGGATTTTTCCCCTTTCCCCTCTCTCTCTCTCTCTCTCTCCCTTTCTCCCTCTCTCCCTCTCCTTCTCCCTCTCTCCTTCCTTCCTTCCTTCCTTCCTTCCTTCCTTCCTTCCTTCCTTCCTTCCTTCCTCTCTTCCTTTTTTTCTTTCTTTCTTTTTTAGGGTACTGGGGGAAAGGGCTAACTGGTCATGGCATCAAGTGAGCAGGAAGGGATGATTGGCTATATGTAGTACAGCACCTAATTATCATGTGGGCGGGAAGCTAGAGTGGGGCACATGCTGGGTTATGCAGCCTTGCAGAGAGCTCTGGTTAAGGTCACTTTTCAGACAAGGCCAGTCAAGGCCAGCCACCTGTATTCAGGGATATTCTCCAGGCAGAGACAGAGAAGCCCTACTAAGAAAGGGAGTCCCCCATTTTGCTTCCAACTCAGAGAGCCACCTGTCACGGGAGACTGCTACTTTAATAGCAAGGTTCTCCAACAATCAATTATTCAAATATATGAGCCTTTGGAGGTATTGACCTTCAAACCACCACAGTCACAATGTTTATCACACAAATAGCAAACTAGGACACTCACCCACTCTACTCTACAAATTCCATCCTTACCCTGCCTTTCAAAATCCATCTTTACCCACACTATTGTTGCAAAGTTCATTTAACATTTAATCCCATTTTAATCATGTCCCTCCTTCTCCTAATCTTATGAACTACTGTCCCAATAGGCTCCACACTCTCTTTAGTTTACCCTGCAACAGCCTTTGAAGTCTTGGCAGCCTGTTATGAATCTGCTATGATTGGCTGGATGTCAAGTGCATAGTTGTAGTTTCAGACAGCTGTGGCTGTTCTTCCAGTTAATATCCTACTCAGGGAATAATGTAGAACTCATTCAAGGCATCCAGAGCTCTTGGTCTGAGGAGTCATTTTCTAAACTACCCAATGAACAATACTACACTCATGTCCCACCTGGATATTGCAATTAACTCAACAGAAGGAACATAAATGATACAATGAAGCCAAACAAAGAGTGGCAGCAGACACAACCTCCAGTGTAGTGACATGAGAAACAAAGAACTGAGAGTTGTAGCTCCTTTAAACATTATTAATCCCATAGCAGTGGCATTTAGTGGGAGTAAGTTGAATGAAATTCCAGAGATCTCAAAGTGAGTATTATAAATATGCTCAAAGACACAAACAGCTGAATGAAGTAAGGAAGGAAATGGATGATATGAATAGGAATTTAACAGAAAGACAAGAATAATTGTAGAAAAATCAGCCTGAATGCTTGAAATGAAAACAAACAAACCGAAAGTCATACAACTGTGGGAAGTCTCATCATTAGAAGGGACGAAGGAAAGGTGCAGAACTGGAAACAACCCAAGGTCGAAGATAAAGTAATAAATTACCAGTGGGAATTCCAAGATATAAGGGAATCCTGAAGACACCAAATTTATGGGTTGAAAGTATAAAAGAAGGAGAATAATTGTGTTGTAAAAAGCATAGAAAACGTTCTAAAATGAACCATTACAAAACTTCCCAGAGTTAGGAAAAGAGAGCTCAGTTCAGATATAGGAGTCATTTAGGACTCCAAACAGACACAGCCAGCAAAGAACTTCTCTCATCTTAACTAAAACACTAAATACACAGAATAAAGGAAGTATAATTGTATATTGAAAGTGACAAGAACCATAAAATCATGTATATAGCAGGTCATCAGAATAACACAGATTACTCATCGAAGCTCAAGTTTAAGGGCTTAGAATGAAGTATTTTAAGTTTTGAATAATAACAACTATCAACCCAGAATACTATACCTAGCAAAGGTATCTGCTATAACTGAGGGGGAAATAAGAATTTTATATGATGAAAATAGAAAAAAAAAAGTTTTGATTACCAAGGCAGCTCTATGGAAGATACAGCATGAGGCAGACAAGAAGAAAGAATAAAACTAAGTAAGGGATGAAGAGCAAACCCCAAAACCCAACCCTGAAAAATCAACAAAGTGGCTGGAATCAATACATAATGTTCAACAATAATTCTAAATATTAATGGTTTCCCACTCAAAAGACTAGTATTTGGATCAAAAAGCAGGTTGTTGTCTCTAAGAATCACCTACCACAAATGACAGAGATGGTCTTAGGGTCTGGGATGGGAAAAGATGTCTAAAGCAATGGGCTTAGAACCAAGCAGGTGCTGCCGTTCTAATATCTGAGAAAATAGAATTCATAGGAAAGCTAGTAAGAAAAGATAAAGATGGCTACTTCATACTGATTAATGGGACAATCAATCAAGAAGACATCAGCATTCTACAAATATGTGCCATGAACCCAGAGGTGTGGTCATGTACTGGTTAGAGTTTGTCAGTCTGACATACCTTGGCATACCTGAAAAAGGGGAATATCAATTGAGGACTTTACCTCCATCAGCTTGGCCTGCAGGAGTGTCTGCAGGACATTTTCTCAATTGCTTAATAGAAAAATCTAAAAGAAATGGATGAATTCCTAGATGCTTATGACTTGCCAAAATTAAACCAAGAGGAGTTAAACAGTGTAAACAGATTGGTGACAAGCAATGAGATGACACAGTAATTAAAATTCCCAACTAGGGACATTCCAGGCCCAGATGGAATCACTGATGAATTCTAGTACACTTTCAAAGAAGTCTAACACCAATGCTTCTCACACTGTTCTATGAGATAAGAAAGGAAGGGATAATACCAATTTCTCTCTCTGAAGCTTATATTTATTACCTTGCTACCAATAGCAGATAAAGACACATCCAAAAAGGCAATTATAGACCAGGTTCCCCGATGAACTTAGATTAAAAAAAAATTTCAACAACATGCTGAAGTAGAAAACATCAAAAACATCATTCACCAAGGTCAAGTTGGTCTTATTCCAGAAATCAAGCACCAGAGATCTTCCTATCTTTAGTGTTTTCCTCAGTGCCTCTCTTTGATGTACAAGAATAGTTTAGAATATATAAATCAATATGTTGGAGACCAGGCTGAGAAAAACCAGGCCTTTTACAGTCTGCATTTGAGAGCCATATAGTTCTTTGTTAAGAGCCGAGTCACTCCCTTTCCCCTCAAGGCCGTTCGTGAGAATCAGCAAGATTCTGGCCCTAAACAAACATCAGGGGCTGTTAAAGGAGTATCCAGCATTCCGGAGCTGTCCCAAGTTGCCTCCTTGAGCTGTAAGGAGGACCAGGCTTCGAGATAAGCTGCCTGGTGTTCTGGAGCAGTGATGTCAAGGCTCTGAGATAAATCACTGAAAGTTTCAAACCTGTAGTTAGCATCCCCTGTTTGTCCTTCACACTGCCTCTTTTGATCACTCCCTAACCCCTCTCTCTATGCTATAAAACTTGAGTCTTTTTCTTCATTAAACGGACTATGACAAAAGCTGCTGCATGGTCTCCTTCTTTTTCTCTTATTCCCATTCCACCTTAGGTTTGACACCCCCTCACACCCACGAAATAACTTTTCTCACAGGCCGGGATCAATATATGTTATAAAATACATAGATGGACTTGTCTTAGGGTTTCCATTGCTGTGAAGAGATGTTATGACCACAGCAACTCTTATAAAGGAAAACGTTTAATTGGGGCTGGCTCACAGGTCAGAGGTTTAGTCCTTTATCATCATGGCAGGAAGAGTGGTGGCATGCAGGCAGACATGATACTGGAGAAGGAGCTGAGAATTCTACACCTCAATTGGTAGGCAGCAGGAAAAAAAAAGAGAAACTGGGCCTAGCTTGAGCATTTGAAACCTCAATACCCTGCGACTACCACTTGGGTGCCACACTTCCTCCAACACAGTCACATCTATTCCATAAAAGCCACACCCTTAATAGTTTCACTCCCTGTTGATCAAGCATTCAAATTGGCAAGCCTTTGATGGTCATTTTATTCAAACCATAAAGAACTGAAGAACAGGAACCACATGATCATCTTCATAGAGGTAAAGAAGGCTTTTGGCAAAATCTAACATTGCTTTGCGTTAAAAATCCTGAAAAAAAAAAAACAAGAATAGAAGGGATATTCTCAACATAATATAGGCTATATAGGGCAAACCAACAGCTAGCACATTAAACAGAGAAAAGCTCACTGCATTTCCACTAGAATAAGGAACACGGCAAAGGTGTTCACTTTCTCCCTTCTTTACTGGAAGTCGTAACAGGAGCCTTGGAGAAAGAAAGGTAAATAAAAGGGATACAGACAAGAAAGGAAGCAGCCAAACCATCTCTGTTTGCATATACCACAAGTCTACACATAAGATACTGTACTGGCTAGCTTTGTGTCAACTTGACACAGCTGGAGTTATCACAGAGAAAGGAGCTTTAGTTGGGGAAATGCCCCCATGAGATCCAGCTGTTGGGCATTTCCTCAATTAGTGATCAAGGGAGAGAGGCCCCTTGTGGGTGGGACCATCTCTGGGCTGGTAGTCTTGGGTTCTATAAGAGAGCAGGCTGANCAAGCCAGGGGAAGCAAGCCAGTAAAGAACATCCCTCCATGGCTTCTGCATCAGCTNCTGCTTCCTGACCTGCTTGAGTTCCAGTCCTGTATCCTTTGGTGATCAAAAGCAGTATGGAAATGTAAGCTAAATAAACCCTTTCCTCCCCAACTTGCTTCTTGGTCATGACATTTGTGTAGGAATAGAAACCCTGACTAAGACAGATACCATAAAGATGTCACCAGAAGACTCTTAGAGCTGACAGACACTTTCAGCAAAGGGGCACGGTACAAGCCTAACAAACAAAAATGATCAGCCTTTCTATATACCAACAGCAAACAAACTAAAAGAGATATTGGGGAAGCAACCCCATTCACAATAGCCATAAAAATAAAGGAAATAAAGAAAAATAGATACCGTGGAATAAGCCTATCCAAGGACATGAAAGTACTTATACTGAAGCCTGAAAACACTGAAGAAGACAGTGAGAGATGGGAAGATTTCCCAGGCTCCTGAATTGGAGGACTCACTCTTGTGAAAATGGCTGTCTTACTGGAAGTAACTTACAGAGTCAATACAATCCCATTGAAAGCTCTAATGTCATTCTTCACAGAAATAGGAAAACATCTTAAAATTCCTATGGAAGTACAAGAGACCCCTGATGGCCATAGCAATCCTGAGTAACAAGCCTCCTGCTGGAGCTATCATCACACCTCTATTGAAGTTATTAAGAGCCAGAGTAATGAACACAGCATGGGACTGACTCAGATTTATTCTACAGAGTAGGGGACCCAGCTGCAAGGCCACATGATTCAACTGTATGATTTTCAACAAAGGTGCAGAAGAGTAATTAGTTGGTGAGAAGAACATCTTCAGCAAACTGTTCCGGGAGAGTGGATAACTACATGTAGGAGATCAACATTAGGTTCTCACCTCTCATCCTGCACAAAACTACTCCAAGTGGACTAAGGACCTCAACATAAGACTAGACACTGAAACATTCACAGGATAAGGGAGAGTGTCACATCAAGGCAGAGGCAGAGGCGGAGGCGGAGGCGGAGGCGGAGGCGGAGGCGGAGGCGGAGGCGGAGGC
>NC_034604.1:54252323-54255531 GCF_900095145.1 Mus pahari | reverse complement strand
GGCGGAGGCGGAGGCGGAGGCGGAGGCGGAGGCGGAGGCGGAGGCGGAGGCGGAGGCGGAGGCGGAGGCAGAGGCAGAGGCAAGGACTTTCTGAATCAGTCTGATTGCTCAGCAAATAAGGCCAATAATCAACAAATAGGAGCTCATGAAATTAGAAAGCTTTTGTATAGAAAAGAAAATTGCCAGCCAAAGAAGAAATATCCTGTAGAATTGGAGAAAACCTTTGCCAAGTATATTGATACTACCAGTCAGAATTCTAATACTATGTAATCCACATTTTATCATTATTGTTAGGAGGACAGATGTGCTAATTAAATAGTATGAGTATAGAATTCCAGAATAGTCAGATTATTGGCTTCCTGAAAACTCCAAGGCATCACCAGGTGAAGTGTGTCATTTAGTGGTAGTATGCTTGTCTAGCATGTTAGAGGCCTGGGTTGGAGCCCCAGCCTCACAAATAAGTGAATAAACATCATCCTATTGAAGAAGTAACTCATTTCTTTAATAAGTTTACATGTTTATGTTCTTATATAATAGAATTAGCAATAATCTGAATATTAAAAAAATTACTTGGAGAATACACCTCATCCCATTCACAATGGCTAAGATAAAGCAAAAAAAAATGATGACAAATTCTGGAAAGGATATGAGGAAAGAGTAACACCCATTCTGGTTTGCAGAACCACTATAGAAGTCAGTCTGAAGTATCCGCAAAGGGTTAAAAAATGGAACTACCGTATAATCCAGGCATATCACTGACAGCATATATTCAAATGGTTCCATTTTCTTTGCCAGAGATACCACAGATCCATCTCCACCACTGCTCTATCGACGTCTCCATTAGGAGATGGAATCAGGCTGTGTGTCCATTAGCTGATGAATGGATAATGAAAATGTGGATCACTTACAGAATGGGGATTTATTCATCTGTAAAGACAACGAAATTGTAAAAATTTCATGAAAATATTATATTGAATGTGGTAACCCGGACTGAGACAGGCAGTGCATATTCTCCCTCATATGTGGGGTACAGCTGTAAAGTTTTAGATTTATGTTTTTAATTTGAAGTACCTGCAGACCTAAGAAGCTAAAATGTGTCCATGGGAGGCAAAGGAGAAGAGCTTTGAAGGGAAGAATGCATATGATATAAAAGTAGATCAGGGAGGGGGTGAGGGAAGATCTTATAAATCAAAGGTTTACACAGGGATAGGAGTTGATGAGAAGAGGAGAAGAAAGGGAAGACATGGTTTAACCAAAATAAAAATATGTAAAAGACCTCCATGGAAAGCCACTACTTGTAAGACTATGGGAAGCGGGTGCGGCCACATGGGCCAAAATGGTGCCCTGGCTCATTGCCAAGCCCCGTGATCCCTGCTTGTTTACCAAGAACCTGAACATACGCACTTGAATGATCATGTGCTGCCCGCCTGACGCATAGAGTCATACAGCATGATATTGAGTCACTGGCCTATCAACGCACACCCTGTCTGCATGCATGGCTCCTGTATAGAGTGTGCTGAATGCTGATTGGATGATGAAGAGTGGTGAGAGACGAGTTCAGAGGATGGATGCGGTTAAATTGGGCAATCCCCCAGAATAAAGTGGAAGCTGAAGCGGAAGCTACTTAAACCCTGTTTTGGTGTACGTGTTGTCTTTTCCCCACCTCTGCTGGCCAGAGTCTGGGGTCACGGCATAAGACAATTACTTAAAGAGTTCAGGAGTTTGAGCATAGACACTTTGCATGTGTTGCTAATGTTGCTATTGCTATTGCTTTTCATTGCTCACCTGAATTAGGTAGTAAGATCTCATTGAAGACACAACACACTTTGGTTGCAGGACAATGAACAACCAAGCTTGAACTGACCTGAAATCTTACTTCCTGGTGATCAGTTTTCACAGTGCTGGAAGGTGCTATGTAGGCTGTAGCCTCCCCCAGCCTTGAAGCAGTCTGATTCAGACTTTGCTGCCACTGAGCATGAGACCACCTAGGGTGGAACCTTCCAACTTAGATGGCTCTATTGTTCTGTCACCTGCTGCTGCTCTTCTCCAAGACATTGCTACCTGCTGAGACCCTTGAGATACTCTGGAGACAGCATCCCGCAGATCACCGACAGGCTGGCAACAGGCACCAAGAATGGATTGGCAGGGGATGGGCCTCCCCTCTTTATAAATTCAGACTCTTAGTTAACTTGCAGGCTTTGATCAGACACGTGTCTTGGCCTCGTCCTTTTATTGCCATCTAGTCTCTTTCTGCCCCAGCCTACCTTTCAGGAGTACCCTGTTCGTGTGGCTGCAGGCAGCCACAGTAGGTCACTGGGAGAAAATAGACATCAATGGTATTCGTACAGCCAACTTTGCATAGTATAATACTGACAATTCAGGCAAGATGTACCCATTGGTACAATAATGGTACAAAGGTTATGAGGACAACCAATTTCTGTTGAATTGGCTTTGAGGCCTACTCCTCAGGAAGAAATTCACCCTGGTACTGTATTCCCTCTCAAATGTCTATGGCCCAGGGCAACACAGGTCATCAGGGGAACCTACTATTTGGGTAAATGACAAACTGCCTTCTAAAAGTGTATCTTTACACTCCTAGATTAATGCGGCCCTTAGCCTTGCCTGGAGAAGTTTCCCACTGAGCTGGTCAGCAATCAGTGCTGAGACTTCTGATTGGTTAAAGTCCTGTGAATTAGTGATGATCTAGAACTCACCTATAAATGAGATGTATATCAATGTCTTTTTTCAGTGCTCAGGAAACATCTCAAAAGAGGAGCAGAAGGAATGTAAGAGCTAGGGTTTGGCAAGTAATGTTGTCAAATTTGTCTTGGAACATGACATGGCCACTGCATCCATGATCTCACCACAGATATGATAACCTGCACAAGAGAACATCAGCAAGGTCAGTGACTATTCTAGCAGACAGCACTAACCACTAATAGGACTCAGCATGTTATTTTTTCTTTTTATTTTTTTAGATATTTTCTTAATTTACATTTCAAATGCTATCCTGAAAGTCCCCTATACCCCCCCCCTGCTCCCCAATCCACCCAATCCTGCTTCCTGGCCCTGGCATTCCCCTGTACTGGGGCATATAGTCTTCACAAGAACAAGGGCCTCTCCTCCCATTGATGGCCAACTAGGCCATCCTCTGCTACATATGCAGTTAGAGACATGAACTCTGGGGGTACTGGTTAGTTCATATTGT
>NC_034604.1:54006411-54007740 GCF_900095145.1 Mus pahari | reverse complement strand
TTGTTGTTGTTGTTGCTGTTGTTGTTGGGGGTTTTTCTTTGTTTGTTTGTTTTTGTATATTGCTGTAACAAAGTACCCAAAGCTGGGCACATTATTTTTAAAAAGGAAGTTAATTTAGCTTATAACACTAGTTGGCTGGCAAGTCGAACAGCGTGACACCAATATATTACAACATGATAACATGGAAAAGAAGCAGAAAAGGAAATAGCTGTACACAGAGTGCCATTGATTCATACTAATCTGCTTCCATGAGAAGTCACTTGATTCAGGAGACTTACTTTAATCCCTTGAAACTGGTAGTGCTTCATGAACAAATTACGTTCCTTGGCGTCTACCTCTTAAAGAGATACACCTTCCAATACCGTTTCACTGAGTGACACTTCTCAGTGTATTTACCATTAGGTGATAGCCATAAACCACAAATGAACCCCAGAAAGAACATTCATAGAAACTGCAAGTTTTAGCTGTTTATGCTTAGTGACAGGAAGCTGCCTTTGTATAGAACCCTTATGGGGGCAAAAAGAAGTCGATATAGCAGGAAGCTCCCTTCATGTGAAAGAACAATAGCGTGGTAAGATACCATTTCCTATCTATTACCCTCTAAAAGCTTGGGGTTTATAGAAAACAGAAACTCTTGCTACTGGAGACAACAAAATGGCATGGGTCTTATGCAGGATACATAGCAGTAACTAGCAACACAGGTTTCTCTACTTCTATGTGACAAGCTTCCAACTTAACATCATAAACATTAACTGTTTCAGTTTCTGTGATAGAAGAGTGTGAGTGGTTTAGATTTAGTCTCACAGGAGGTTTTAGCAAATGTAGGCAGTGTGGCAGTAAGCTATAAAAATAACTCTTACATTCAAAAAGACCAGAACCGTTGTAGCTGTCACTGCCAAAGTTAATATTGTATAACTCAACTTTAGATCCTGTAACTTTGGACTGCTATTTATGTGTGTACTCAGTCTGTTTAAACTGCCTTAAGGACAACAGTAGAACAACTAATCTTACTTTCTTTGGACTTCCCATGTTATCACTTTTTACAACCTAAGCTTTAAAATTATGTACTCTTTCTTGCTCCTGACCTATAGTAATGCATGTGTGGCTGTATGTTATGATAATAAATACAGGATACAGCAAATAATTTGAAAACGACCTTATAAACCTTTGAAGAGAACATACAGATGTGGCTTGAAAAACAATGATGTTTACAGTTTTGTTTGTTTTCTGGGTCTGTGGGGTCAGTTGCAGTCAGAGACTTAATCCANTGTAAACTCTGTAAACTATCCTCCATTCTTTCCCCATGTGATGCTTCCTGTGAGGTTCAAC
>NC_034604.1:53997292-54005177 GCF_900095145.1 Mus pahari | reverse complement strand
TGGACAGATCATGGAAACAGAAACTAAAGAAATACACAGTGAAACTAACAGAAGTTATGAAGCAAATTGATTTAACAGATATCTACAGAACATTTTATCTTAAAACAAAATGATATACCTTCTTCTCAGCACCTCATGGTACCTTCNCCAATATTGACCATATATGTACTCAAAAAACAGGCCTCAACAGTTACTAGAAGATTAGTATAATACTGTGGACCCTATCAGATTTCCATGGTCTTCAATAATGACAATAGAAAGCCCACACACATATGTGGAATCTGAACAACACTCTATGCAATTATAATTTGGTCAAGGAAGAAATAAGGAAATAAAGACTTTTTAGAATTCAATGAAAATGAAGTCACAATATACCCAAACTTATGGGACACAATGAAAGCAGTAGTAAGAGGAAAACTCAACTCTAAATGCCCTGAGAAAGAAGCTGGAGAGAGCTTAAACTAGCAGCTTGACAGCACGGAATAATCAACCAACCATGAATAAGAATTTCCATTACCCCACAAACTGACCAGAGTTTATTAATNTTTGTTTTCTTTTTCTCTTCTCTCCCTTTTTCTGAAAATAGATTTTCTTTTTCTCACATTTTATATTCTGATTACAGTTTCTCTTCCTCTACTCCTCAAAATTCCTTCTCACTTCATGTCCCATACAGATCCAATCCCTTTCTATCTCTCTCAAGAAAACAGACTTCTAACAGATAACAATATAACATACAATACATAATATATAAGATATAAGATATATTACATCACACATCATGCATGATATACTACTTCATACAACATGTGACAATGTATTGTATGTAATATATAATATACAATATAAAATATATAATAAAATAAAAACTAATACACTGGAATTGGACAAAACAAACAAAAACAAAAGGATAAACCTTCTTGTCAGCACCACATGGTACCTTCTCCAAAATTGACCGTATAATTGGTCACAAAACAGGCCTCAATAGATACAAAAATATTGAAATTATCCCATGCATCCTAACAGATCACCATGAACTAAGGCTGATCTTCAATAACAACATAAATAATAGGAAGCCCATATTCACGTGGAAGCTGAACAACACTCTACGAAATGATAACTTGGTCAAAAAGAAAGAGATTACGGATTTTTTAGAGTTTAATGAAAATGAAGCCACAACATACCCAAACTTATGGGACACAAGCAGTTCTAAGAGGAGAACTCATAGCTCTGAGTGTCACCAAAAATAAACTAGAGAGAGCATACACCATCAGCTTGACAGCACACCTAAAAGCTCTAGAATAAAAGGAAGCAATTCACCCAAGAGGAGTAGACTGCAGGAAATAATCAAACTCAGGGCTGAAATCAACCAAGTGGAAACAAAAAGAACTATACAAAGAATCAACCAAACCAGGAGCTGTTTTGTTTTGTATTGTTTTTTTTGAGAAAATCAACAAGATAGATAAACCCTTAGCCAGACTACCTAGAGGGCACAGGGACAGTATCCTAGTTAACAAAATCACAAATGAAAAGGGAGACATAACAACAGAACATGAGGAAATCTAAAACATCATCAGATCCTACTACAAAAGGCTATACTCAACAAAACTGGGAAACCTGGATGAAATGGACAATTTCCTAGACAGATAACAGGTACCAAAGTTAAATCAGGATCAGATTAACAGTCCCATATTCCCTAAAGAAACAGAAGCAGTTATTAATAATCACCCAACCAAAAAAAAAAAAAGCCCAGGACCAGATGGGTTTAATGCAGAGTTCTATAAGACCTTCAAAGAAGACCTACTTCCAATTCTCCTCAAGCTATTCTACAAAATAGAAACAGAAGGTACTCTACCCAATTCATTATATGAAGCCACTACTACTCTGATACCTAAACCATATAAAGACCCAACAAAGAAAAAGAACTTCAGACCAATTTCCCTTATGAATGTCAATGCAAAAATACTCAATAAAATTTTCCCAAACCAAATCGAAGAACACATCAAAACAATCATCCATGATTATCAAGTAGGCGTCATCCCAGGGATGCAGGGATGGTTTAATATACGGAAACCCAACAACATAATCCACCGTATAAACAAACTCAAAGACAAAAACCACATGATAATCTCATAAGGTGCTGAGAAATCATTTGACAAAATCCAAAACCCATTCATGATAAAAGTCTTGGAAAGATCAGGAATTCAAGGCCCATACCTAAACATGATAAAAGCAATCTACAGCAAACCAGTAGCCAACATTAAAGTAAAAGGAGAGAGACTTGAAGCAATCCCACTAAAATCAGGGACTAGATAAGGCTGCCCACTTTCTCCCTAACCTACTCAATATACTACTTGAAGTCCTAGCCAGACCAATTAGAGAACAAAAGGAGATCAAAGGGATACAAATTGGTAAGGAGGAAGAAGTCAAAATATCACTATTTGCAGATGATATGATAGTATATATAAGTGAACCGAAAAATTCCAAGAGAACTCCTAAACCTGATAAACAGCATCAGTGCAGTANCTGAATATAAAATTAACTCAAACAAATTAGTGGCCTTTCTCTACACAAAGGATAAACAGGATTAGAAAGAAATTAGGGAAACAACACCCTTCACAATAGTCACAAATATAATATAAAATACCTTGGTGTGACTCTAGCTAAGGAAGTGAAAAGTCTGTATGATAAGAACTTCAATTCTCTAAATAAAGATATCAAAGAAGATCTCAGAAGATAGAAAGATCTCCCATGCTCATGGAATGGTAGGATTAATATAGTAAAAATGGTTATCTTACTGAAAGCAATCTATAGATTCAAAGCAATCCCCATTAAAATTCCAACTCAATTCTTCAAGTTAGAAAGGGGAATTTGCAAATTCATCTGGAATAACAAAAAAAACCTAGGATAGCAAAAACTATTCTCAACAATAAAAGAATCTCTGGTGGAATCACCATGCCTGACCTCAAGCTGTACTACAGAGCCACTGTGATAAAAACTGCATGGTACTGGTATCAGGACAGACAGGTAGATCACTGAAATAGAATTGAAGATCCAGAAATGAACCCAACACCTATGTTCACTTGATCTTTGACAAAGGAGCTAAAACTATCCAGTGGAAAAAGGACAGCATTTTCAACAAATGGTGCTGGCACAACTGGCAGTTATCCTGTAGAAGCATGCGGATTGATCCATTCTTATCTCCTTATATAAACCTCAAGTATAAGTGGACCAAGGAACTCCACATAAAACCAGGGACACTGAAACTTTAGAGGAGAAAGTGGGGAAAAGGCTCGAAGATATGGGCACAGGGGAAAAATTCCTGAACAGAACAGAAATGGCTTGTGCTGTAAGATCAAGAATTGACAAATAAAATTACAAAGCTTCTGTAAGGCAAAAGACACTGTCAATAAGACAAAAAGGCCACCAAAAGATTGGGAAAAGATCTTTATCAATCCTAAATCTGATAGGGGACTAATACCCATTATATACAAAGAACTCAAGAAGCTGGACTCCAGAAAATCAAATAGTTACAGAGCTAAATAAAGAATTCTTTTTTTTTTGTTTTTTTGTTTTTTTTTTTTTAGTCGAAGGGTTTCTTTGTATAGCCCTGGCTGTCCTAGAACTCACTCTGTAGACCAGGCTGGCCTCAAACTCAGAAATCTGCCTGCCTCTGCCTCCCAAGTGCTGGGATTAAAGGCGTGCACCACCATGCCCAGTTAAACAAAGAATTCTTAATTGAGGAATACTGAATGGCTGAGAAGCACCTTTAAAAAAATGTTCAACATCCTTAATCATCAGGGAAATGCAAATCAAAACAACCCAGAGGTTCCACCTCACACCAGTCAGAATGGCTAAGATCAAAAATTCAGGTGACAGCAGATGCTGGCGAGAATGTGGTGAAAGAGAAACACTCCTCCATTGTTGATGGGATTGCAAGCTGGTACACCCACTGTGGAAATCAGTTTGGCAGTTCCTCAGAAAATTGGACATAGTACTACTGGAAGATCCAGCAATACACAATGGAGTACTACTCAGTTATTAAAAACAATGAATTTATGAAATTGTTATGCAAATGGATGCATGTGGAGGATATCATCCTGAGTGAAGTAACCCAATCACAAAAGAACTCACATGATATGCACTCACTGATAAGTGGGTATTAGCCTAGAAACTTAGAATACTCAAGATACAATTTGCAAAATGCATGAAACTCAAGAAGGAAGACCGAAGTGTGGATATTTTGTTCCTTAGAATGGGCAACAAAATATCCATGGAATGAATTACAGAGACAAAATTCAGAGCTGAGAAGGAAGGAAGAACCATCCAGAGACTGCCCCACCTGGGGATCCATCCCATAAACAACCAACAAACCCAGATACTATTCCATATGCCAGCATGATTTTGCTGAAAGGACTCTGATATAGCTATCTCTTGTCAGGTTGTGCCAGTGACTGACTATTGGATGGAACACAGGGCTCCCAATGAAGGAGCTAGAGGAAGTACCCAAGGAGCTAAAGGGGTCTGCAACCCTATGGGAGGAACAACAATATAAACTAACCAGAAACCCCCCGCCCCTCTTGCAGAGCTTGTGTCTTGCGTTGCATGTGTAGCAGAGGCTGGCCTAGTAGACCATCAGTGGGAGGAGAGGCCCTTGTTCTTGTGAAGATTATATGCTCCAGTACAGGGGAATGCCAGGGCCAGGAATCAGGAGTGGGTGGGTTTGGGAGCAGGGCAGTGGGGAGGGTATAGGGGACTATGTCCTTGCCATAGTTCCAATTCTAGTCTATTGTATAATCCACCTCTCCCTAGGCCATTGTAAACTCCTGCATATGGGAGTGACTCAGCTGTTATTCTAAGTATTTTCTCTAGTCCCTTCTTAGACCACAACCCACCTTCTGCCTAGGACATTGTAAACTCCTGCATATGACTTAGTTGTTATATTAAGTATCTCCATTTATCAGAGGAGCCTACCAACTTTCTTCTAATATGTAACGTAGTCTGCCATATATGTCTGTAATGAGAATTCCAAGTTTACTTTGTAGAACTTGCCCTGAGATTTCTACTCTAATCCAGTACACTGCAATGCCTGATTTCTTTCACTATCTTTCTTTCAACACAGGAGGCATTTCATCAAAATAAGTAACAATCTTACCAAATTCAAAGCCCAAGTTCGCCTCAACATTGCTTAGGATATTGGAACACTGGTAGAGGCCAGGAAACAATCTAACTTAGCTATTTGTCAAATCATTCCTAGGAGGCACTTGTAATAAAACAATACTGAAAGAAAGCATGGAAAACCCTTCACCAGACTTTCACAAGGACATATCTGGGCCACCTCATATTATGGGACACCAAAGATTACAGGAAACCAGTTTCCATGAAACTTTTGCCTCAGGTCAGTGACCAAACTTTGGACTTGTCACGCAGACTCCACTGGAGTGGGTATGGCAGGGCATCATCTCTGAATGAACACAGACACAGCAGTTCACTACTGTTTGCATGTTGGGGGCCTCCTATCAGCTGGTGTATGCTGCCTGTTTGGTGGTCCAGTGTTTGGGAGATCTCGGGGGTCCAGATTAATTGAGACTGCTGATCATCCTACAGGATCACCCTTATCCTCAGCTTCTTTCAGCCTTCCCTAATTCAACAACAGAGCTCAGCTGCTTCTATCCATTGGTTTGGTGCAAATATCTGCATTTGACTCAGCTCTTTGTTGGGTCTTTCAGAGAGCAGTCATGATAGGTTCCTTTTTGTGAGTGCTCCATAGACTCAGTAACAGTGTCAGACCTTGGGACCTCCCCTTGATCTGGATTCCACTTTGGACCTGCTGCTGGACCTTCTGCATGACCTCTGACCAGGCTCTTCTGGATTTCACAATCTCTGTTGAAAAGTCTTTTGTAATTCTGATTGGTTTATCTTTGCATTTTACTTTGCCTTTTTCCCTTTCAGTTTTTAATTTTTTTTTTTCTGTGCATTTAGTCTTCTGATAATTATGTGAAAAGATTTTCTTCTCTGGTTCCATTCACTTGGTATCCTTTAAGCTTCTTGTACCGTTATGGCAATCTTTTTCTTTAGGTTGGGCAAGTTTTATTCTATATTGTTGAAGACATTTTCAGGTCCTTTGAGGTGGCAATTTGTGTTCTTCATTTTGATTATTCTTAGCTTTGGTCTTTTCATTGTGTTCTGAATTTCATGAATGCTTTGGGTTAGGAGATTTTTATGTTTTGAATTTTCATTGACAGTTGTGTCAGTCTCTTCTACCATATCTTCTACACCTGAGATTCTCTCTTCTATCTCTTGTATTCTCTTGTTAATACCAGTTGTTATTCCAATAGTTTTCCTTTATATGTAACTTGGTTTATTTTCCTTTGGAGCTTCTTATAAATTTCTGTGTTTGTATATTTAGTGTTTTAACTATGGTATACTTTCCACCAGTCTTATGTTTGTGTTTTCTCAGGCATCATTCAGGTAAAATTTGTACTCCTTAAGTTCCTTTTTCTTTACTCCATTGAGATGTTTTTAAAATATGTATGTGCTTCCTTTAAACTCCTTGAATGCTTTGATGAAGTTTGTAATTGTTCTTATGGATGTCCTGAGTTAATCTAGGTAATTCTCATTGGAAAACATTTATATAGCACTGGTAGATATCAGAGAGAATATACTGGCTTGATCTTTCATATTGTTGGCATTTTTGTGATGAGATTGGGTATGCAGACTTGTTGTTGTTGTTGTTGTTGTTGTTTTGTTGTCCTGTGTTTGATGTAGATAAGCCGGTTGGGGCAAAAGAGAGGATGTTTGGGCAGTTTGAGCCCAGAGGTTGGAAATGGCTTGAGTGGAATGAAGTCCACTTCATTCCAGAGGGAACTGATATCGTATACAGAATATTCCTCCTGGTTTAAATCTGAAGTGTGGGGGTAAATCTGGCTGAGTGGAAAAGTTGGATGTGGGAGGGGCTTCCCAGCAGAATATTAGAGATAGCTTCTAGTGCAGGTAAAGGGACCAGAATAGGCCAGGGCAGTGGATGTAGAACCTTGGTTAGATCTGTCTGGTTAGGGAGAAGATGTGAACTGAGCCTTTCAAGGAGATTCATGAAGCTCTCATTGGGCTAGACCTGGAGAAGAAAGTGGGAAATCTGGTGAGTGGAGAGGTTGGATGAGGTGCAAAGGGGACCTGTGGATGGTGGTATATGGGGCTGCTCCTAGCATAAGCCTAGGGGTTAGTTGTGGCATAGGAAGGGGGTCTTGGTTTCTTTCTTAAGTCACCACTCTTCTTTCTATCGAGGCAACACAATGTGGAGGAGGAGAGTGAGTCTTAGCAATGTTGATGTATCCATTAATCTTTGTGGGGTTAGTGTTAGTTCTGGGGTTACATGGAAGGCATTAAGCAGGGGAGAGCTGTGATTCTCCTACTTGGTGTAGGAGGGCATGAGAGATGAGTTCCTGGAGCAAAATTCTTGGAAAATGTAGATCAGCCTGGTGCTATGGTAGTTGAAAGCCAGGATTTCTCATCTGGTTCAGGGAGTCCCTGTGTGATGTAGGCATCAATATGACCTTTTAATACATATCTATCACTGTACCTGCCTTATTCATGCCTCATATTGCTGTTTGATGTCCTTTGGTGCCACCTACAGCACAGAAATATATAAGCAACCATTGATTTCTTGCCCTTTAACAAAAATTATGAAAATCTATATTAATATAGAGTAACACATAGGTGAGGAGGAGGAAAAGAAGAAGAGGAAGAAGAGGGAGGAGGAGAAGAAGAAGAGGAAGAAGAGGGAGGAGGAGGAAAAGAAGAAGAGGAAGAAGAAGAAGAAGAAGAAGAAGAAGAAGAAGGAGAGAGAGAGAAAGAGAGAGAGAGAGAGAGAGAGAGAGAGAGAGAGAGA
>NC_034604.1:53975713-53997267 GCF_900095145.1 Mus pahari | reverse complement strand
AGAAGGTCTGGCTAACTGGTGAGCATTTGGTTCAGAGAGAGAGAGAGAGAGAGAGAGAGAGAGAGAGAGAGAGAGAGAGAGAATGAGAAAGAGATTTTACTCTAGTTCCATGATTACATTTTTCTTGCTTTGACAGTTGGCTTCTAGAGGCCTGCTTCCCAAGCTCCACCTTTCACTCTCCCTGGAGAGATTGTGACCTCCCTTATGAGAGAGGATTACTTTATTTTAATCAGCCACACATACCTGGTCCCATGTATGCTAGTTGAACAAGTGAGTGATTTTTGCTTGTTTTGTTTCTAGTTCAACTGTCTATATTGCCTCCATTGGTAGATAAAACCCAGAGTTCAGAGAGGTGAAGTGATACTGTTCTAGTGTTTGTTGTTGAGCTCCTCCCTGTACCCTAACTCAGCTCTTCTGTCTTTAGGTGCCTCACTGCGCACAAACATGGTGGAGTGCCTACTGTTCTCCATGCCATAGGGTCTTTATGAAGCAGAAACCATGAAGTGTGAGAACACACTGGGAATTGGAACTTGCTGAAGGTTGTCTATGGCACCAGGGAGAGTCTGGACATGGTATCAAAGGTTCTGGTCAATGTCTTTGACAAGATGCTGGAAATGGTGCCACCACTGTCATAGGCTTGCTTTGGTATGTAGGTGGCCTTGGGGAGAACTTGGCTCCCATCTGGATGGGACACAACTCATCATGCACCTTCTGATTTATGTGCCCTATGGCACAAAAGTTTTCACTTTAACTCTAAAATCCTACTTGAAAGAAATGCTGTTCGACTAGCTTTGTTTACCATAACTGGATTGAAAAATGCAGGAGACTCAGCCAAACTGTTGGGGTTATGAAAGACATTCTATATTGTCTGACTAAGATGGACCCTCAGTGCAGGAATCCTGTGGAAAAACATCTATGGAAGACTACCCTGGAAAGTGTCCCGAAGGAGCAAGCAGGTAAAGCCTCAGTGTTTCTGATCCTTGTTTGGCCTTGAGACTTTCTTTCAGGACCATCTTCCCCTTTTCCTTAAGCATCAGTGCTAATATCTTTACCTTTGTGAATAAGAGAAAGACATGCCAGCACACACTAGTCAAATGATGTCCTTCAGACATGAATGCTTTATTAGGATTGATATCTCACCTTATTGTTAATGATGTATAGTTAGAATAAAGGATGGAGACAGAATGAGATGAGGAAAATAAACAGTTGGAGGGCGAACAGCATGCATTCCTTTAGTCTGATGGAGAACAGGACGCATCCCTTCAGCGGTGCTCTGTGTGTTACTGGTGGGAGTCCACATCCTCCTCAGTGACCTTGGATTCATTGCATTTTTTAAAAATAATTTCTGTGGTCACTTTCAGACTTGGCTTCTCTTTCTTGCATTCCTTTTTATTCACATCCTCTTGGTTAAAACTGAGTGATATTCTTGCCTTGGTATTATGGCCATGATTACTGCCTTCACACTTGACTCCTCCATGCCCCAGCGTTCTAACATGCTTTGAGGCTGGATCCAAGCTACGATGGTTACATAGCTTACTGGATTCCCATAAGTGAGCATCACAGGTAGCATGAAGGAGAAATATGTCATGCATGTTCTTTATCATCATCCCTATCGCCCAGTCTTCTCTATACTGTTAGGAGTGAAACCCTCACGTGGCAATCAGAAGTGTCAGAATTCGCATAGACCCTTCTTTCTGTAGTCTGGCATACTGGTAGATCCTTCACATTTCAATGTGCTTGCTTTTGAGCAAGGCGATTGGTGTCCCTTCTAATAGGGTCTGCCAATGAATGCTCTGTGATTTAGATGGGCAGACATATAAGATGAGCACAACTTCTTTCTTAGTTGCCCAACCTACCCACCCCATCCTATGGTCATAAAGCAATGCAGACTGGATAGCAGAGTTAATCCTATGCCATGCATTTTTCCCAGAGTTTGGCTTTTGTGAATTTGTTTGTGGGGGGAGTATGATAGGACTTTGGGATACTTATAAGAGTGATGAGGCATGGATGGGCACTCCTGTCTTATATAATATTTGGCACTTTACAGTATCCCTCGTCTCTGCATAAGAGGTGTCACATTTCACCTCCCAGTTGTGAGAATATAAATGTCTCCAGGAATTGTTAAATGTCCCAGGCACCAGAATAACTCAGAAGCATTGTGAAAAGTACTTGCAGGCCTTCACATTGACTATCCTCTTCTGGATGTGTCCTGTATTGGAGTCCTGGTGTCCTCTCTTAAATATACTTTCTGTTACTTTGTATTGATAAGATTCCAGAAACCACCGTACACCTTTAGTCAACACCTCAGTAGTCATATGTCTATGCTTTGACTTAGCTGTAAGTCAATGGATGCTTCATTCTTCCTCCCATGGTACTTCGTTTTTATCTCTCTTTTCTTTTACTCCCCCCTCTGAGAAATTGACTTATTGCTAGATTTAGCTGGCTATGCATTTATTATATAGCTCAGAGTGGCCTCAAATTCACAATCCTCCTTTTTCTGCTTCTCAAGTGCTGTGATTAGAGATGTGGGTTACCACAAACAGCTTGATTTTCTTCTTCTGATCTGTGTGTATTTTGTGCATATCCAAGCACTAGGAATGTATTAAAATTATTTTAGCTTTTCAAATTGCCCTTTCTTTAGCGTATATTAATTTTATGAAATAATAGGTACATGATACTTTCATACATAACTATAACATACTTTGATGATATTAACTCCTACAATATCCTTTCTTATCTATCTTACTCCCTCTGTTTCTCTCAAAGTCTGCTTTTTTGCATATATATGTGTGTGAATTTATTACATCAGCATATATTAAAATAGCAATAACAACTGAATCATAATTGCAATTCTATAGTTGATCAGTCCACAATGCTAGGTGGTGCCTCAGCATTTCCAATCTGGTGCCAAAATCCTGAAAGATTTGGGAGAGCCATTGATGTGCAATGGAAGTTGAGAACCCTTGTTCTGATATCAGTGAAGGGGTGAAAGCAGTGACAGGGTAAATCAACCCACAGAAAGAGGGAAGAGCAAGACAGCAAAAGGCAAGTGACCTTCCTCCTGCCTTCCCCTTTGTATCTGGACCGCTATAAAAAGCTACCACCCACAATCAGGACGGTCTTCTGCTATCTGTCAAGGCAATCAGCACATGCCTTCAGGTGAGGCTCCCTACTCACTTCATTCTAATTTGTGGCAAATTGGGAGTAAAAATCAATCATAATATTCTCACACCTGGCTTTTTTGTGGGCATTAGGATCTGAACTATGGAGCTCATGCTTGTACAACAAACATTCTTACTAACTAAGACATCTCTTTAGCCATTAGCTTTTGATATTTCAACCATTACATTTACATTTTATTAGACATTGTTTTCTCATTAAGCCTAGTATACTTCTTGTCCACCCCTAACCACACTATCTTGTTATAATCAGTTTCTTACTTGGGCCTGGAGATAAGGATGAGTGGTGAAGAGTGCTTACTGCTTTTGCATAATACCCAAGGTTGGGTCCCAGCATGTACATTATGGTTCTCAACTACCTGCGACTTCAGGCTCAGGGGATGTTCTCTTCTGGACTCTAGGAGCAGCTGCACACATATACACCATAAATAAAATAAGATAGATGTTTTAAAAATATAATATTTTATTAATATTTTTAGAGGCTTTAATTTTTCTAATTATTATATTTTTAAAATTTTTATAATTTTTTTTATTTTTTCCATTATTCATTATGTATATATTTGTTGTCGAATGGTTGTCTATGGGTCATGAATTCGGGCATGGCTTCACTGGTTGCTTTCTATATGCTTTCATAGGGCTGTGGCCAGGTGTCAGACAGGGTTAGGTATCCAACTGAGGGAGCTCATGAACTTGCTGTAAGTTCATATAATGATCTGGCCTGGGTCTGGAGAACATGGGCCAGAAATCTAGTTGCCTCAATTCCTTACCATGTTGTCTTTGAACAAATGCCCATTTACATTTTCAATGTTATCAAATAATCCTATAGTAAGATGAAAACATAATTTTTTTAAACTGAATTAAATAAGCTGTTCTTAGTCACCTTTGTACTAGACACTAATGAAAAACCAGTTGTGGCTTCCCATCCTCAGAGGGAAAGAGGGTCACAAAATTGAATGAATAAGGGACCCTGGTGGTAGATACCTTTAATTCCAGTACTTGGGAGGCAGGTGGATATCTATGAATTCAAGGCTGGCCTGGTCTACAGCATGAGTTCTAGGACTACTGGAGAAATCCCATCTCAAAAAATAATCAAACCAAACCAACCAACCAATCAACCAACCAATCAACCAACCAACCAACCAACCAACTAAACAAACAAACAAATAAGAGTATGGGGAGTCAGGCATTGTTGATTATCTTAGAAAGTAGCTTAACACATTGATACATATTTTTCTTTCTTCTGCTTTTCTTACTAATTTACATCAGACCCTTTGGAAGTTACTACTCTACTTCAGCTATCTTCACATGTTTTAGTATTAGTAAAGGCTATTTCTTCTCTGGTGATAACAACTGAAAGCCATGATTTTGCTTTTGTAATGACCATTGTCTTAATTATTTTTTAAATTGCTGCGATAAAGCACCATAGCCAAGGCAACTAATAGAAGAATGAGTTTATTTGGGCTTACAGTTTCAGAGGCAGAGTCATGGGCTTGCTGATGGAGCATGGGGACAAAATACAGCTCACCTCTGCTGGTTGTGCCTCAGAGCACATTAATCTTAATGTGTATTTTTTTTAACAAGGTAATATATAGATAAAGAGTAATATTTACTGAAAATGTTCTACTTGTATTCCTTTATAAGAAAAGATATTCATGTATACATGAAGAAAGCTGGCTTGAATTCACAAAACTTTCATTACTAGTTGATCTAAGCTTAAACCCAAGACACTATGGATTCAGTACCAAGGTCTCTGCCACATTAAGTTTCTGAGTGAGGAGAATAAAAGGAAAACCTGATCAAAATGCACTATTTTTAAGACCTAGAGTCCTGAGAGGCCCCTTGGTCTTGTAAACTTTATATGACCCAGCACAGGGCAAGGCCTGGGCCAAGTAGTGGGAGTGGGTGGGTAGGGGAGCAGAGGTGGGGGGAGGGGTATAGGAAACTTTTGGGATAGCATTTGAAATGTAAATAAAGAAAATAATTTTAAAAAAAAAGGAAAAAAAAGACCTAGAGTCCTTTTAAAGATCTAGGTCAACTTATATGCTTGAAATTGAAAATGCATATATATCAACTTGATTTACTCTACTTGGCCCATTGTACTTTATTCACGCAAGACTTTTTTATTTTTATTTAAAATTTTTATTGGTTACTTTATTTATTTACATTTCAAATGTTATTCCCCTTCCTGGTTTTCCTTCTGCAAACCCTCTATCCCATACCCCCTACTCCCTGCTTCTGTGAGGGTGCTTCCCCCACTCCTGCCTCACTGCCCTAGCATTTCCCTACACTAGGGCATCCAGCTTCCACAGGATCAAGGGTCTCCTCTCCCATAAATGCCAGATAAGGCCATCTGCTGCTACATATGCAGCTAGAGCTATGGGTCCCTCCATGTGTACTTTTTGGTTGATGGTTTAGTCCCTGGGAACTCTGCGGGGTCTAGTTAGTTGATATTGTCACATCCAATAGAGGGCTAATATCCAATATATACAAAGAACTCAAGAAGTTAGATTCCAGAGAACCAAATAACCCTATTAAAAATGGGGTACAGAGCTAAACAAATAATTCTCAACTGAGGAATCTCAAATGGCTGAGAAGCACCTAAAGAAATGTTCAACATCCTTAGTCATCAGGGAAATGCAAATCGAAACAACCCCGAGATTCCACCTCACACCAGTCAGAATGGCTAAAGATCAAAAATTCAGGTGACAGCAGATGCTGGCAAGGATGTGGAGAAAGAGGAATACTTCTCCATTGTTGGTGGGATTGCAAGCTGGTAAAACCACTCTAGAAATCAGTCTAGCCTTTCCTCAGAAAATTGGACATAGTACTGAGGACCCAGTTATACCACTCCTGGCATACCCAAATGATGCTCCAACATATAACAAATAATGCTCCAACATATAACAAGGATACACGCACCACTATGTTCATAGCAGCCTTATTTATGACAGCCAGAAGCTGGAAAGAACCCAGATGTCCCTTAACAGAGGAATGGATATAGAAAATGTGGTACATTTACACAATGGAGTACTACTCAAATATTAAGAACAATGACTTCACACAAGACTCTTATAGCTTGAAATGCCATGCTTTGCAGGGAGCTTCTCAGCCTGAAGAGGGTAGTGGCAGGGGCACAGAGTAGGACTCTGGTGTGGCTTTAAAGTCTGAGGGTCTCTGGATGTTCTAGCTCTCTAACTATACTCAAATGCTGATGGTAACTTCTTTTTTTTTATTTGTAAAAATATTTTTAATTGGATATTTTCTTTATTTACATTTCAAATATTATCCCCTTTCCTGGTTTCCCCTCCAAAAAACACCCTCCTCCTATCACCTTCCCCATCCCCCTACTCACCAACCCACCCACTCCTGCTTCTTGGCCTTGGCATTCCACCACACTGGGGCATAGAACCTTCATAGGACAAAGGGCCTGTCCTCCCATTAATGTCTGATTAGGCCATCCTCTGCTGAACTTGCCAGTATCCCCGGAGCTCCCAGGGACTTAACCACCAACCAAAGAGAACACATGATAGGACTCATGGCTCCAGCTGCATATGCAGCAGAGGATGGCCTAGTCCCACATCAATGGGAGGAGAAGCCCTTTGTCCTATGATGATAACTTCTAAAAAGTTCTAAAAAATGTTCTTGCTCTGTCTGAGGGTAAAAGGCTGCTGGCTTAGGTGATTAACACCTGTAGCCTAACAGCAGGGGATTAACTAATATGGCCTTTGTTCTGAGCAGGAACTGTGAGGCTGTAACTCCAGCCTACTAGTAGGAAGTCACAGGAAGAAAAGGGGACACTTTGAAAAGTGATTATAGCATTTATAACTAAGTTGTAAAAAAGCTTCCAATGAAAGCTATCTAAGAAAGTGGGAGGGCTGGAGAGATGGCTCAGCGGTTAAGAGTACCAACTCCTCTTCCAGAGGTTCTGAGTTCCATGCCCAGCAACCACGTGGTGGCTCACAACCATCTGAAATGGGATCTGATGCCCTCTTCTGGTGTGTCTGAAGACAGCTACAGTGTACTCACATGTATAAAATAAATACATCGTAAAGAAAAAAAAAAAAGAAAAAAGAAAAGGGGAAAGCAGAAAGATCCTAAGCGGAGGAAGGAAACATATTTTCTCTTCATTTCTTTGTCCTCAGTGCTACACATCTTTCAGGATACGTGATCACATGTTAAGAAGTTCATCACTAGTTTACACACAAAAGCAAACCATAAATTGAAATAGAAGTTTACAACGGAGAATGTTTATATGCATATCCATTAGGAGTAATTTTCTGGCTAAACATCCGTCACCTGACACAACTCCCCGGGTTCACTGAAAACTGTAACTAAGTTATTAGCGAAGTTTTGTATAGATAAACCCAGTCAATATTTTATCTTCTGTGCTACCACCTACAATAAATCATCAGTTCCCTATTTATTACCTGTGGTTAATTGTTTTACAACCTCTTTGTTTATATTCTGAGAAGGAGAAAGTGTGGTAATTATCTAAGAGGTAATTAACTAGTGACACATGGGAGACTGACAGAGTTCTCATTGCAGTTTTGATTCAGAAAAGGATCTAATAGCAGAACCACTATAAAAGAACTTATTAGTCACTGATATAATTTTAGGAATTCTTATAGGATCATCATTAAGACTTAAGAAGTCATCTATTTGTTTATACAGCATCACTACAAGACAGTACATCTTCTTAGATCTGCAGAGATATGCTCAAAAGGGGTGGGCTAATACCTAGTGATTGTTATATATGTTTAGTAATAACAGGAAAAGCATATTAATAGCAGGGAGCTTTCCTAAATGAATTCTCTTGGGTCTTGCCTGTGAGAGCAGATCTGTCATGAATTATATTATAATCCAAAGTAGACCATCTCAGGAAAGATCACCAGCTAGTTATTAGCTTGTCCTATGACGGCTCCTGACAATGCTCATTTCCTTCTTACAATATAGTTTCTAAAATTTTTCTATGCTTTTCCCCGTGTCCTTTATATGGATGTTTATGATTATGATTGTGCCAACAGACATTAGCAATTTTAATATCTGCTTATCATAATGTAGGAGAAGTAATATATAAGTTAGCAATTTTTAGTATACATGCTTGTTCAGATAATTTATAAGCTCATACCTTTAGAAAACTTATATAACATATTAAAATGCTCCACATTTATAATCTTGTTTATCATTGCCGAAAAAGTTAGGCATTACCACACTAGAAATATTTATTTCCTTGTAGAGTTTGATCTATAAATATTTTGTCCCCAAACTGACCATATTATTCCTGTTTCTAGTAATTATTAAGGTTGATCAAAAACTAAACTCTATTATGTAGTCAATTTATTTTTTGCCTTTGCCATGGTATGAATTATCTGATACAGAGAGTTCTGATTTCTTAATGAAATTAAGATAGATGTTGTTTAAATTTGGTTTTGCTGCAATATCTTGTTTTCTCCATTTATGATGATTGCTGGGTATAGTAATCTGGGTTGACATCTTTGATCTCCTAGAGTTTGCAAGATATCTGCCCAGGCTCTTCTGGCTTTTAGAGACTCTGTTGAGAAGTTGGGTGTAATTCTGATAGGTCTGCCTTTATATGTAAGGTGGCCTTTTCCCTTTGCATCTTTTAATATTCTTTCTTTAGCTGGGTGTGGTGGCACATGCCTTTAATCCCAGCACTCAGGAGGCAGAGGCAGGTGGATTTCTGAGTTCCAGGCCAGCCTGGTCTACAAAGTGAGTTCCAGGACAGCCAGGGCTATACAGAGAAACCCTGTCTCAAAAAACAAAACAAAAAAAAAATCTTTCTTTGTTCTGCACATTTAGCGTTTTGTGTATTATGTGGCAGGTATTACACTGAGCACATTGATATAGTCTCTCTTCTGTGTGAATTCTCTGATTTAGAACAAAGCACAACTTCTAGAAGAGGCCTTCCACACTCAGCACATATATGATGCTTCTCTTCAATAGGAATCTGCTGATGTCCTGTGATGTGGGACTTCTGAAAGAAAACCTTCTTACATTCTGCACATACATAGTTTTTCTTTTTTCCTTGTGAGAATTCTCTGATGTCCAAAAGGTGTGGCTTCTGACAGAAGGCATTTCCACAGTCATTGGATTTATAGGGTTTCTTGCCAGTGTGTGTCCTGTGATATATGATGAGCTGCGATTTATGAAATAATGTATTTTTGCACTCAGTACAGTCATGGGGCTTTCCCCCAGTATGAGTCAATAGATATGCAGTGGGTTCTGTCTTCCTGCTGAAGGCTTCTTCACAGTGGGCACATGTGTAGGGCTTCACACCTGTTTGAATCTCTTTATGTATAACGAGCTGGGGCTTTTTCAGAAGGCTTTGCCACATCCAGTGCACTCAGATGTCTTCTCTCCAGTGAGAGCTCTGTGGTGTATAATAAGCTGGGACTTCTGGGGAAATGCCTTCCATGTTCTCTACATAGATAAGGTTTCTCTCTGGCATGAATTCTCTGATGTATAATGAGGGATGATTCCTGAGGGAAGGGTTTCCCACACCCAGAACAGTCAGATTTCTCCCTAGTGAGAGTTCTCTGATGTACAATGAGGTGAAAGCTCTCACCTGTGTAGATTCTTTGATGCACAGAAAGCTGTAACTTCTGAGCAAAACCTTTTCCACATGCAATCCAGACACAATTTCCCCGCTTAGTTTCTTGATACTGAGTGAGGGGCTGATTATTGCTGAAAATGTTTATAGAGTAATCGTTACTGCAGGGTGATACCTTGCTGTTAATTTTCTCAAGATCTGAATTAGACACATTGTAGCTAAAAAGTTTCGCACAACAACATTCATCAGGGTTTGTTCTTATGTTATTTTATTACAATAAAGGATGTCAATATTTGAATCTAAGCTATTAATTATATCATTTATTGTCTTTGCTTTGATGCACATGATACTATAGACCCTTGAAATACTTTCCCCAGTTAACTGTATTTATGAGTTTATGCCTTAGTCATTGACTTGCCATCAATGATTATGACAAGCCTGTAAAGGTTTTCTGGATTTTCTTCACATTTCTGCAGTTGGCCATCACCAGGACCAACTTTAAAACAGGGTCAAGTGAACTGTTCATTTCAGTATCTTATTTTGAAGGGAATAGTCCTCAGAATATATAACTGGGAATTATGAAAGTTATTCTTTCTGTCTAAAAAAAGGAAAGAAAATCATAAAATCATAGGGAATAATTAAAGTAATTGGGACAAGTGGACAATCCCATAGTTAGTGACCTCAGAAAACAAAGGTGGAGACAGGCATGTAAGAAGACAGAATATAATACAAATATGAATAGTCAGATTCACATCAAGAATAAGCACAGACTCTACTTCTCATGATAAAATATCTATCATATGCATGATATAAAACTAGCAAAATTCCCCCACCAAACTTACATGTTTCTGATACCATTGTTTGTCCAGATGCTTTCGCATAAAGTTAGTCTACACTGCCTTTCTTTAGCCCTGATGTCATTCACAGATGTTATACTTTCTCACTGCATTTGATACTTAACTGTGCAAAGTCATGTATTTATAGGCCTTGCCTCTTGATGTACAGTGTGTGTTCTTGGAAGGACTCTTGTCTTTCATTGCCCTTAAAGCCTTTTCATATCATAGACAACCATGAGTGAACAAGTAATTACTCTCCACTAAGGGTCCCACAATTCCTTTCAATTATTTGTTGAATGCTTCCCACATTTCTTTATTCTGAATAGTTACTGAGTTCTTGGAATACAAGCAAAGAAAAGTAGATTTCAACGAGGACAAAACAAATGACCAAGGCACCAATCAGTTGACCAAGGTACCAATCAATTAAAAAAAAATAAAACAAACTGATATTTAATTCTCCTTGTTCATATTCATGATTTTCATTTGGAGAGATCCAGTCTGGTAGGACACTTTATAAACTATGAATATACTTCTTGTTCCAGCTTAGAAATAATATCTGGTTTGGAAACTGGATAACTTATTAAATTATGAAGGTAATATTGTATTTACTAAGCAAAAGGAAGAAGAGAATGTGTAGTTTCATTTAGCCTACAATAAATTTGTCCAGCTAGCACTTGACAAAATAATGATTTCCATTTGGGAAGGTATGAAGTTTGTAAGAGTCATCATATATGCCAGGAACTACCACATCACAGCAACTGATAGTAAAAACCACTTAGTTGGACAACTTTGAGTTATGTGGGGAAGACATCTTTACCAGTTGAAACTAGGTGACCATAGTTCTCCAGCATCACATCCCTCTACAGCAGTGGTTTTCAACCTTACTATTGCTGAAACCTTTTAATAAAGTTCTTCATGTCCTGGTGACTCCCATCTATACAATTATTTTTGTTGCTACTTCATAACTGTAGCTGTGCTGCTGTTATGAATAATAATTTAAATATCTGTCTTTTTGATGGTCTTAGGGTGGTTCCCCCAGAGGGGTTGCGACCCACAGGTTGAGAACCACTGGTATAAAAGGTTCTTTGAGCAGTCCAGATGTTTCTGTTCCTCCTGGGGGAAAGCCACATCCATGTCCTTGAATGACAGTAATCTCTGTAACAGCACATTCCTGTTTATTCACACCATTTTCACACCCTAAGTTTTAAGAGAGGAGATGTAAAGTCCTAGGATAGTGAATGCAGGCGGTATACAAGAGGAAGAAGAATAATGGAGCGAGAAGGCTTAAGTGGAGTGGGGTGTTGGAAGACAGAATATGGTAGAGAGGTAGGGAGGAAAATTTAACACTGAAGACATTTGAAAAATAATATATAAATTTACTACTATAGAAGATTTTTATAATATATAATATATAATAGTATATAAATATATACTATATAAATATATAATGTATATATGTACATATCATGTATATACACACATACACACACACACACACACACACACACACACATATAAACAGAGTTACCCTATAATGAGGCAATAATACCCATCATAGACACCATAGATTATCAAATAAAAATCCCAATATCAGGAACAGGTTCCCATGAAACCTCACTATTATATGCTATTGCCATTAATCTTGGCTACCCTCTAGAACATGATGATAAGACCACATTGATGAAGACACCACATCTTTGTGTCACAGAACATGGAGAAACCAAGCTGGCATTGGCCAGAAGCTTCACCCCTACTGTGTAGCTTCCATCGTACTGGAAGGAAGGCGCTATACAGAAAAGTAAACAGCAATCTTATCCAGCAGTGGATCCTTTGAGCTAAAATAATGACCAGTCTGACAAGGAATGCCTATGCGCCATAGTGGAATAACTGTCATGGGGCTAACCAGTTCTTCTGACTGGACTTCAAGTCTGTTGCACAAGATGGAACCCGTGTCTTACACTGTCATCCAGGTCAAGAACTCGTGGCTAGACAGGTCATAGCCCCTAGGGGAGAACTTGCTATTGTTATTCTTCTAAATGGACATAGTATTAAACTTCCTCCTAATGTCTTATTGCTAAACACATATATTAGTGTAGCTTCACGCCTTATCAGAGAGACTTCATTTTTGTAGTAGGTGGTAACCAATATTAGAGTCCCACAACTGCTCAATGTGAAGACAATAAGAAAGTATGGAATGTTCAGTTTAACTAGCACATCTCACCTCCTCCTTTTTTTTGGCTCAGGAATAATTGAAGAAGAGGGTATAGACCATAAAAGTCAGAGGCTAGAGCAAATAGTTTTCTGGACATAGCAGGAATAGTGCATGTATGAACTCACAGGTGTTGTGACAGCATTCATAAGACCTGTTCAGGATCAAGGCAGACAAAATCCAAGCACAGAGCAGGGGACAGTGATCATAAAGTGATCCCCCTTTTCAGCTGAGGAACTCCTGGTAACTGCTAATTGTTGGGAAAAGGAAAGTCAGGTTTTTTGTTTTTTGTTTTTTGTTTTTTGTTTTGTTTTGTTTTGTTTTGGTGTGACTCCTGGGAAGTTGACTATGATCCATTTAATAATAGCTCTGCACTCAGAGGAGTATATTAGCAGCACATATTAGCCTCAATGGGTTAAAAAAATAAAAGGAGATACAGGTGTAGCATGCAATTATTAAAACAAAAACAAAAGCAATCATGCTAAGTCCGGCTAATTGCCAGTTCTAGAGGTGTCTGTTCCTAGCCCGGTACATAGCCCGAGACCGAGACTGTGTGTTTCTCCTAGGCAACGCGGCTCCCACAAATTCAGGCTCTGCCTCTCCAGCGCTCCGAGATTGCTCTTTCTCGGTTCCCCAGCTAGCTGTGGGCACACTCTCACCAGCCCGTGCTTCCCCTTCAGTTACCTTTCCCCTGGAGCTTGGTCCTTCCTTGCCCAATTTTCCCATTCCAAAGCGTGGCCCCGGTTAAATTCTTTTCTCCTGGCCCACCTGAGTAGCTGTGAACGGCAAACACCAGACAATCTTAGTTTAGAATCAACAGATAACGCAGCCGCTGGGCGTGGAATCTATCGTCCTAAATTCATCTACTATTCTGTTAGAAATCTTCCAGTGGTGGAATCTGCCACCAGATCTAACCATTCCTGGTCTACATCCCGCTTCCTTTCGCTTCTGCCTTGCCATCCAAAAAGACTATTATTCCTTCCTCTCTGGGACCCGGAAGGCCTGCCTCTTCCTTTTCTCCTAGTGGTTGGCTTCTTTATTATCCAATCAATTAATTAGGGGAAAATTCCTCTACGCACAGAAAATTGGGAATGGGAGGTGAGGGTGGATCTGGGAGGAAATAGAGAGAGACATGTGTGGGTGAATATAATCAGAATACATTGTATGAAATTCTCAAAGAATTAATTAATAATAATAAAAAATAAAACAATGTAAATCCACCTTAAACAAAATAGCCAGGTAGAACAGAAAAATGGAAGTAATAAATTATAAAATGCCCATTTAATGAATGTGGTGAAAATAAATTATGGCAGTTGTATACAAATAATCTGGAAGGAGATGCATTAGTTCATGAAAACAACCAACACAACAGGACAGTCATAAGGAATGCAATAAAGTGGCAACTCTATGTTAAAAACACATGCTGAAGTCCTAATGTCCTTAGCATGTCAGAATGTGACATTTCTTGGAAATAAGATCACTTTGCACACAGCTAGTGCTACAAAGTCAATAGGATGGACCATAATTCAATAGACTTGATGTCCTTATAAGAAGAGAAAGTGTAACCAATGAATAGACATGTACTGAGTGATGCTTAAAGTAGCCTTTAGTCAACCTTAGAAGAAACTTATCACATAAAGACTAATGTTTTGACCATAAGCCTCCAGACCTATAAGACAATAGATCTCTCTTGGTATTTTGAATATTAGTTCTACTCATACAGTATACCACACACAATATCTAAGATGGAACCCATCTTTAGCAGTAACACTCAATTGTTAAACAAGGACTCCCAGCGAACAATTTTAAGATTTTAAGATGATAATTCTGTAATAAGACCTAACATATATCTTATAAACAGCACGCTTGGGTTAGTTCTAAGTGTGATTTCTACTCAGGTCTCACAATTCTGTAAAGAATATAATCTCCATTTTTATATGTGAGAAACCAGTAATAAATGAGTAGGCCATAAGGGCATGTTGCACATCTATTATAATAAACAAAGGAAAAGTTTATATATGATTATGGGAAGATGCACAAAACATCCACAAAGGCTTTTATACTGATTGGTAAAAAATTTTTTAAAAGTTATATAACAAATTACCATATCATTATTTTTCAAAAAGAAATGTAGAAGACAGAAAGATGTTAAACATTGGGCTTTCTTTAGTAATTCTCTTTCTACTTTTGACTTGAACTTTTTACTTCATTCCATTAAAAAAATCTGTTTGTATTTTCATAGACTTCATTAATGGATATATCTTTAAGATCCTTGAACATATTCCTTATCTTTTGCTTCAGCTATATTGCATTGCACCAGGCCTACCTTAGCAAGATTACTGGGTTCTGGTGGAGACATGTTGTTCTAGTTGTTACTGATTGTGATTTTTACTGGTATCTACACATCTGTGTTTGGGATGATTGTAATTCTAGGTGTTTACATCTGTTCTTATCTTTGCTGTGTGGTTATTCTTTTCCTTGATTTCTGTTGTCCTCTCTGGATCTTAGAAGAGTGTGGTAGCTGTGGGTTGTCTAGTATGGAGCACTTCTGAGTCTCTCCCAGTTGTGTCCACTGGGGGTTCCTAGGTATTGGGGGTTGTGATGGCTATTCTTAGTTGTGAACTTAACTACATCTGAAGTTAGCTAGAGCCCGGGTGGCTAGGTATACTTGTGAGGATTTTTTTTTTTTTTTTGGTTAGGTCATTTGAGGTGGGAAGATGTGCTTTTAGTCCAGATCTTTGGAGATGAACCTTCAATATTGGTCACACCTTTTGGTAGCAAACTTTATAGGACATGAAAGAAAGAAGCTTTTGCCCTTGCCTGCTTGCCCTCACTATCACTAGCAAGTTCATCACTTCACCGGCATTAGAGTCTACTTTTTTTGATGCTTGTGTATACTGAAGACCAGCCAAGAGGTCCAGCCTTGTGGACTAAACAACTATTGGATTCTTGGACTTTCTGTTGGTACACAGCCATTATTGGACTATCTTGACCACAGCTGGCAATCTACTCTAATAAATTTTATATATATATATATATATATATATATATATATATATATATATATAATATNTATATATATATATATATATATATATATATATATATATATATATATAATATCTATCTGTCATCCATGTGTGTGTGCATACATGCACACTCATGCACACACACACACACACACACACATACATATGTGTTCTGTTCTTGAACTCAGAAATCTGCCTGACTCTGCCTCCCAAGTGCTGGGATTAAAGGCATGCACCACCACACCTGGCCTAGGTTCATTTCTTAAGAGGATGAAAATTTTCATGCAAAATTCATAGAGACTATCTTAAATAAAATCACACAAGAAAATTTCCTACATCTGGGGAAAGAGAATCCTATCCAGATGTGAGACACACAGAACATCAAAACAGAAAGGACCAAGTAAAGATACTTTTCACATTCTATTATAGTTAAAGTATTAAATGTATGGAACAAAGAACGTATATTGAAACCTTCAAAAGAGAAGGGCCAAATCACATACAAATGCTAGTCCATCAGTATAACTTCTAATTTTCCCAAATTCAAGCCATGAAAACAAGAAAGGCTTATGTCTTTCAAAGTTTGAAAGATTATATTTGACAACATTTACATTCATGATGCTCATATATTAATTATGTTTCATGCATGTTAAGATTTGCTGTTTTTATTATAATTCTTTGTCTTATATTCTTGTTAGGGATATTGTTGTTAGCAATGTGTATGTTTGAACATCATAGGAATGTTTAAGTATGTAGGAATCATATTTTCCTATGCTGTATTTTCTGAAGATATTTCATGGCCTAGAGTCTTCCTAGCTATGTGAACGTATATTTTTTAAAAGCATGAATACCAGCAGCCATGAGTTGCATTTCTCATCAGAGGTCACTGATCTGAAATATAGGTCTTAGATTACCCTTCCAGCCCCCAGGGTGTGCCTCATTTCATATCACTGTTTTTTTTCTTGTAGACAACAATGTTCTGATGTGATGACTAATTTGGCTGACAGCTTGGCTACCTCTGGAATCAAGTAAAATGCAAGCTGCTGGACACACCTGTGGGGAATTTTCTTGATTAGACTATTTGAGTAGAAAGGCTCACTCTACGTCTGAGCCACACCTTCTGGTGGCAGCCCACAAAAAAAGACAAGCAAGAAGGAAGCTTTTGCTTTTTGCCTGCTTGTCCTCACTCTCACTGACAAGTCCATCTACCCTGTCATTGACTTATTCCCTTGCTGGTATTAGAACCAACATTTTTGGAATTTTAACCCAGACTTAAGGCCATCAGCTCTTTAGGATTTCCTCTAGGGCTATAGCATCAGACTGCAACTGCTGAGACATCCAGTCTTATAGATTAAAGAACTACCAGATTCTGAGCTTTTCTGCAAGGAGACAACCACTGTTGGACTAGTTAAAGAACAGTCTGAAACCACTCTACTAGACCGACTTAATATTAACACACACACACACACACACACACACACAGAGGCACACACAAAAAACTCACTAATTTTATCAGTTCTCTTTTTTTAGAGAATGCTGATTAATGCAGTGTTGATTTCTTTAATGGTTTATTTGTAGAGCTTTTTTATGTTGGGAAGAATATGATTTCTTCTTATTAACAGCATTAAGTCTGTTGAGACAGCCTATGGCCTATGCAGGTATGGGGAACTTTGCCATGTATGCTAGTGAGGAGTGACCTTTGCTTATTGTGAAAGCTCTGTCACAGTGACGAATCAAGAGAATGACCCAATTTCCTTATTTATACTAACTAGAGTGATTTTTGTCTTGCCTTACAGGGATGAACAATAACTAAAAACAATTTCCCATTTAGTGATATATTAGTACTTTTCACCTTGAAAGGAAATGTTTTCTTTTCTTTTAAAGATGAAATATTCTTTTATTTAGACTTGACAATCAAAAACTGACAGAGTGCAACAGTTTTGAAGTGTTTAAAGCAAAACTCTCAGATATAAGAAACAATAGACAGAGTCACATCTTTAGCAAAGCACTGGAGAACAAATATCTTCTAGGCATTGATGAGACCAGTATAAAGGCATTGAGGTACAGAACATTTCAATATGCCCTGTTCAGTAGTCAAGGGTATTTGTTTCTTTTTGTTCTAGAGCTTTCAGGTGTACTGTTAAGTTGCTACTATAGGATCTATCAAATTTCTTTCTTCTTCTTTTTTTTCTTTAATTGGATATTTTCTTTATTTATATTTCAAATGTTATCCCCTTTCCAGGTCTCCCCTTAGGAACCCCCCTATCTCATCCCCCCCCCCCCCCCCCCGCCTCTGTGAGGGCACTCCCCCACCCACCCATCCACTCCCACCTTCCTGCCCTGGCATTCTCCTACACTGGGGCATCAAATCCCCCAGGACCAAGGGCCGCTCCTCCCACAGATCTTCCACAAGGCCATCCTCTGCCACATACACAGCCATGGTCCCCTCCATGGTACTATTTGGCTGGTGGTCCAGTCCCTGGGAGCTCTGGGGGGTCTGAATGGTTGACACTGTTGCTCCCCCCACGGGGCTGCAAACCCCCTCAGCTCTTTTAGTCCCTTCTCTAACTCCTCCATCGGGGACCCTGTGCTCAGTCCAATGGTTGGCTGTGAGCATCAGCCTCTATATTTGTCAAGCTCTGGCAGAGCCTCTCAGGAGACAGCTATATCAGACTCCTGTCATCAAGCACTTCCTGGCATCCTCTATAGCATCTTGGTTTGATGACTGTATATGGGATAGATCCCCAGGTGGAGCAGTCTCTGCATCGCCTTTCCTTCAGTTGCTGCTCCATATTTTGTCTCTTTAGTTCCTCCTGTGAGTATTTTGTTCCCCCTTCTAAGAAGGATTGAAGCATTCACACTTTGGTCTTCCTTCTTCTTGGGCTTCATATGGTCTGTGAATTGTATCTTGGGTATTCCAAGCTTTTGGGAAACATTTTCTTTTGTGAGATTCAATTATAAAAAAAAATTATTGAAAGCAAAATTTCCCTAAAATCCTTGCACTGAGAATAAATTGGACCATGGGATAGCTTCACACTATTAAATGCCCTTCTTTGTAAATGCCTCTTATCAGTAAGCAATAGCGGTAGTTTAAAAATAGAAGCTAAAAAAAAAAAAAATCCAACAGTTTTCACTTAGTGTTATGACAATATCAACAAGGGACCAAAGGATCAAAGAGATTTTGTCAAATCCTTCTAATTTCTAAATTATTCCTCCCCTGTGAAGCCTTCAGAAGTAAATAAAGTCAGTTTGGTCATTAACTATGGCAATTATCACCCCAGATACTAACAAAGGAGAGTAAGGCCTTTGATTACTCACTGTTTCCTCAACTCTTCTAAGGAAGAAGTAAAATAGAATGTTCTGCTTTTTTTGTTTTTTAAATTTAATTTTATTTTTAATTTATTTTTTACAGTCCATATTTCATTCCCCGCATCGCCCCAACATTCCCCCACCACTGTCTGCTCCACATTCCACACTTCCTCCCCACCCCACCCTGTCTTCATGTGGATGTCCCCACCCCCACCCCACCTGACCTTTAAACTCTCTGGGGCCTCCAATCTTTTGAGGGTTAGGTGCATCATCTCTGAATGAACAAAGACCCAGAAGTCCTTTACTGTATGTGTGTTGGGGGCTTCATATCAGCTGGTGTATGCTGCCTGTTTGGTGGTCTAGTGTTTGAGAGATCTCAGGGGTCCAGATTAGTTGAGACTGCTGGTCTCAACTATAGGATCACCCTTCTCCTCAGCTTCTTTCAGCCTTCCATAATTCAACAACTGGGGTCAGCTGCCTCTGTTCATTGGTTGGGTGCAAATATCTGCATCTGACTCAGCTGCTTGTTGGGTCTTTTGAAGGGCAGTCATGATAGGTCCCTTTTTGTGAGTGCTCCATAGCCTCAGTGGTAGTGTCAGGTCTTGGGACCTCCCCTTGAACTGGATCCTACTTTGGGCCTGTCTCTGGACCTTCTTTTCCTCAGGCTCCTCTCCATTTCCATCACTGTAAATCTTTTAGAAAGGAATAATTATGGGTCAGAGTTGTAACTGTGGGATGGCAACCCCATCTCTCACTTGATGTCCTGTCTTTCTGCTGGAGGTGGGCTCTAAAAGTTCCCTCTCCCTACTGTTGGATGTTTTATCTAAGGTCCCCCTGTTTGAGTCCTGGGAGTTCTTTTAAGTTACAATGATGCTATAGGATAAATATTTATGAAGTGCTTTTGTGGAGAACAATAAAAGATGCTATGAAGTGCCAGCTGCTGACATTTTTAAAATTACACTCAGCATCTAAACCAGAAAGATTAAGTAATGTTGGCATGCCAACTCTTCTCATCCCACTAAGTGGCTTTTGTGAGGTGTTGATTAGTACGCTCTTAATACATATGTGCTTAGCTATTAATGGCTACATTAGTTTAGACAGAAAACAATGCTCATCACACAGCTATCTAAAAAAGATACAGCTTGGAAGGATTGTTATGTAGCTTTCTGAATTCTGTAAGTTTAAAATTCTAAGTTCAACTTAATGGTATAATTATACAGACCTTTATCTTATTTAGGCTCTTTGTCTTATTTAGGGTTACTATTGCTGTGATGAAATACCATGACCAAAAGCAACTTGGGGAGGAATGGGTTTATTTGGCTTACATACCTAGAGTCATAGTCCACTGAGGGAAGCCAAGGTAGGATCTCAAACCCAGCAGGAACCTGGAGGCAGGAACTGGTGCAGAGGCCATGGACGATTGCTGCTTACTGGATTGCTCCTTCAGCTTTCTTTTAAAACTCAGGACCACAAGTCCAGGGGTGGCACCACCCACAACGGACTGGGCCCTTCCACATCAATCACTAATTAAGAAAATAGAAAATGTCCTCCGGGCAGTGGTGGCACAAGTCTTTAATCCCAACACTTGGTAGGCAGCGGCAGGCAGATTTCTGAGTTAGAGGCCAGCCTGGTCTACAGAGTGAGTTCCAGGATAGCCAGGGCTACACAGAAAACCCTGTCTTGAAAAACCAAAAGAAGAAGAAGAAGAAGAAGGAGAAGAAGAAGAAGAAGAAGAAGAAGAAGAAGAAGAAGAAGAAGAAGAAGAAGAAGGAAAGAAAGAAAGAAAGAAAGAAAGAAAGAGAAAGAAAGAAAGAAAGAAAGAAAGAAAGAAAGAAAGAAAGAAAGAAAGAAAGAAAGAAAATGCCCAATAGACTTGCCTACAGCCAGTTCTTAACGGAGGCATTTTCTCATCTGGGGCTTCCTACTTTCTAGTGATTGTTCCTTGTATCAGATTGTTATAAGAGCTAGCTGACACACTCTTCTAGGAAGAATGTTTTTTTCTGTGCTAATACCATTCTTGTTTTTTTATAATTTCAAATTAAATTTAGATTAAATTTAAGGTATTTGAATCTGCCAAAGGAAATTGGTTTAATTTTAGTTTTATCATATCAAGAGAGAGGTAGATAAATAGACAGACAGACAGACAGAGTTCATGCCAAGCATGATGTTGTATAGGCTATCAGAAAGCAACTTGCAGGAATGTATTCTCTATTTATAATGTAGGTTTCTGGAATTGAACTCATATCATCATGGTAAGTTCCTTTATCCTTTGGGTCATCTCACCAGTCTTAAATTAATGTTAGAAGCAACTCATTACAAAGCTACATATATGTGTGCTTTAAAGACTGGAAATAAGTTGCTCTCCTATGTCCCGCGCTACCTTCCCGCCAGCAAGAAATGACGCGGCACACAAACAGGATCCTT
>NC_034604.1:53962929-53975702 GCF_900095145.1 Mus pahari | reverse complement strand
AGCGCTATCTTGTAATGGCGAATGTGAGGGCGGCTCCCCACACTCCTAATCAATCCCCTGATAATGACTTGCTCCTATCCAGTACATTCTGGAACACAATCTGGTAACTATGGACGATGAACCCATTCAGACGAGGCCGGTTTTGTGTGTATGCAGGTGAAATTGTGTCCTCAAGTTAGTTTTTAGGATTCTCTGGTTACAGTCTTAGGCAGACATAGGTATGGATATGATTAAGTCAGGCGTATTATGGGAAGGGACATGCATAGTACACACAGATTTATATAATCCAAGCCTGTCAGTCAACATAGAGACTCACTCAAATTGTGCCCTCCTTAACCAAACTCTTTTGTGTCTTGAGCTCCATAAAAGGAAACCCAGTCACCAATTTCCTGAATACCCCTTTTTTGGTGGCTTTCTGTGAATTTTGACAGTGTATTGCTTCTAATCTTCACTATCGCTCTGAATAGTTTTTGGATAGTTTTCTTACTACTTTGGACTTCAGTGTAGGCTTTTTATATTTCCTTCTTATACAAGAGGCCAAGAATCTGGAGAGCTCGCCCCAAGTCCCAACCACTGTTAACAGTTGCAGCGGAACAAAAATGTCATTTCCCAGCCTGTTTTGCATCTGTTCAGACAAGACTGATTCTCCTGCAGCAGCCATTGACTGTAGCTTTCCTTTTGGGAGTAGAGTCTTGTGAAATTTTCTCTCTTCACCTTGGCATGCTCACTGGTGCTGTCATTATGCAGGTCTTACTTTAGGTGATAAAAGAGAAAAGTGTACGACCATTCTGTAATCAGAATTGTGGTGTCAAATTTTGACTGTTGACTTGATTAGATGTGGATTTAACTACAAGACACACCCCTGGGTAGATCTGGAAGGGTACTTTTCTGAAGGATTAGCTGAAGTGGAGGGAGGGTGATGTGAAGGCCCTTTCCAAGAATGGGTGGCACCTTCTGTTGGTGGCCATTTATAAAGAGGCCTGAGGAAAAGAGGCTTGTTTGATTTGCCTTTGCTTCTTGCTGGTAATGGTTCTGTCACTCTGCTTCTGCTGCTGCTGCTGCTGCTGCTGCTGCTGGCTGTTGCTGCCACCTCCCAATCACCTCACCGTCATCCCCCTGCATCAGCATTCGTCATGTTTGGCTTTCCAGTCTGAACTGAAGACCAGTGGCTTTCCAGGAATCTTCAAGGCATCCAGGTCCGATGAACTGAATAGCTACCAGGTTCTCAGCCTCTCCAGTGTGAGACAGCCATTGCTAGCTGTCATGTAAGCAAACTGAACAAATCCCTCTCCTGATATATATGATTTTACCTGTTCTCTTCCTCTAGAGGACTCTAACACAGCAGTTGCTGCCAATCATGTTTCCTATTGTCTGTTACAGTGAAGGAAAGTTCAGTTGTATCCTTGAGCCATCCCCTCCGAGCAGTCTTCCGAGTCTCCAGACTGCTGAGATCCAACAAAAGAGACCCTAAGTGCTGCCATTTTGTTTTCAGACTCCATTTTGATCATAAGGTGAAATTAAGTTCAAGCTCCCAGGCTCTAGGGGAGCTTTCCAGATGGCTAGCCAATTTCTTCCTTAGTTTTATCCCCCTCCCCACTAAAGCATAAAGATTGTTTATAACCATGAAAGAACAAATGATTCTGATTGGTGGAGAACTGTAACTGTAACTTGGCACAGATATTTGTGGTTTTCAAGCTTAAAAGCTCTGTAACGTTCTGACTCAGGTCACAGTTCAGCTTCTGAGTCTGTTCTGTGGCCCTCCTTGATTAGTAGTGGATTGATTATAATAAGCGTTGGTCATCTGTTTAAATACTTAAGAAAGCGAATGTTCCAGGACACAGCCAGCTCCCAGGTCTGTGCTGTGCTGTCCCTGACTGGTCAGTTTTTGCTGCCTAATTCAAATAAAGATCTTGCTTTGCGGTGAGTTCTTATGCCTGCTTGAGTTGTTTTGGATTTTGAACCCTAACAAGACATTGTGACTTTCTATCCTCCAAAATTCCAAACTGTCAGAAGCATATTCTTTTCTTATAATACCATCTATATGTTCCCTCGTACCCATAGGTTAGCTTTCTTTGTCTACCTGACCTCAGTAACCTGACCATAGCTGTTTGATTGTTGGTTTGTTTGTTTTGGTTTGTTTGTTTTAGGGTTCCCTTGGCCTTATGGTTGCAGTCAATACACTTGATATGGTCTTTGCAGTGAGCTCATGCTTTCTGAGGGTGGTCATGAAAAGATTACTCAATTATATTTCCTTTTTATTTTATTTTACTTAAAACTTTGTTTGTTTGTTTGTTTTAGTTTTAGATCTTTCAAGACAAGGTTTCTTGTGTAGCCTTGGCTGGCCTGAAACTAGCTATGTAGACTGGGATGACCTTGAACTCACGGTTCCATCTGCCTCTGCCTCCTGAGTGCTGGGATGAGTGTGCACCACCACAGCTCAGTGCATTTCCGGAGCACTGAAGTCTGAATGGCAGATGCTGTACACACACACACACACACACACACACACACACACACACACACACACATGGGAGGAGCAAGATGGAGAGAGGGTTTCAAGGGAGTATGTAAGAGCAACTCTAGGGAAAAAACGCAGGAGAAAATGGATGGGCTCACATGATAGGAGTGAGATATTGGGTCATTGAGAGAGAGGGGGTGGGAGGGGGAGGGGGAGGGAGAAGCTGCCGCCATAGTTCACATACTAAACAAGATAGCCATGAATCTGGATAGGCCATTAGGCCTTCTATGACATGAGAAGAATCCAGGCCTCAAGGGTCCAGCTGTGTTTCTTCAAAGTGCTTGCTGTCTGCCTCAGCTTTTCCCTGTGTGGTTACAGGAAGTTTTGCTTTGTGAGGAAAATTGCCTTATCTTTCTTGTCATTTAAGAATGCCCAAAGTACTGTGTTGGTGACTTTTCTCATTAATGTAACAAAATTCCCAACAAAAACTTGAAAACCTTGAAAGCTCAGTGCACTGTTTCAGGGAAAGCTCAGCTGCAGGAGCCAGGGACTTGGTGGTCACACTGTGTTCACCATGGGGGGGGGGGTTGGTGGTCACACTGTGTTAACCAGCAGGAATCGGAGAAAGATGAATGGCCGTCTGTAATGGTTTGTATATTCTTGGACCAGGAAGTGGCACAATCCGGAGGTGTGGCCTGGTTGGAATAGGTGTGTCACTGTGGGTGTGGGCTTAAGACTCTCACCCCAGTTGCCTGGAAGTCAGTGTTCCAGTAGCAGCCTTTGGATGAAGACGTAGAACTCTCAGCTCCTCCTGCACCATGCCTTCCTGGATACTGCCATGCTCCTGCCTTGATGATAATGGACTGAACATCTGAATCTGTAAGCCAGCCCCAATTAAATGTTGTTTTTATATGACTTGCCTTGGTCATGGTGTCTGTTCACAGCAGTAAAACCCTAACTAATACACCGTCCTGCACTAACTTTCTCCTGTTTGGTTCAGTCTGACATGCCAGCCCATTGGTTGGTCTCTCCTTGTTCACATCGAACCTTCCCACTTGAGTTAAGCCTTTCTGGAAACACCGTCACAGGCATGCCCGGAGGTATGTCTCCTGCGAGATTCTAAATCCCTTCAACCTGACCATGTCAGCCATCACACACACAGCTTTCAAATCTGTTTAGACTGTTACCATACTTGTCCTAGACTATGTTTCTAGACTCCTTCTCTCCTTTACTAGTTCTATGCCCAAAGAGTTTGCATACCCCTGAGATCCTGGGATCTTCTATTTCTCAAATTTCATGTCTTTTAAGGACTGCTACTAAATGAAAAGCAAACTCCTCACTAGATTGTAGCAAGGCTTGTAGTTGCTTATGCAACTTGCCCAAGTTAATTTGTCATTAATTCTTTTATGATTTTTATTTCCCATGAATCATTCTGGTCAGTTTACAAATCCAGCTCCTCCCATTTGAAGGAGACCATACCACTTGAGCCTCTGATTCCTGTGATTCCCACCTCCTGTTTCTCTGCAAATGCAAAGGCTTTCCTGTTGTCATGGTTTCAGTTCTCTATTGTCCCCCAGTCCCATCCTAATACATCTTTTCATGTTGTCCCATCAGTAGCTTCAACATCACCACTTCAAAATCCAATGTTTATTAGTTGGATTAAGCCATTCTACAATGTATACACTCATCAAAACATGCTGTTTATTCCAACCATTGGATGGAGGTCAAGGACCCCTATGGAAGAGGGGATGGCAAATCTGTAAGAACAACAGTATAAACTAACTCGGACCCCCCAGAGCTCACAGGGACTAAGCCACCAACCAAAGAACCCACATGAGCTTGTCTGTGGCCCTTAGCACATATGTAGCAGGGGGCTGCCTTATCTGGCCTCAGTGAGAAAGTATACACTTAATCCTGTAAAGACTTGATGCCTCAGGGAAGGGGGATTCTAGGGGTGTGAGGTGTGAGTGGGGAACATCCTCTCAGAGGCAAAGAGGAGGGGGAATGGGGTGAAGAACTCTGGGAGGAGGAACCAGGAAGGGGGGAAACATTTGGAATATAAATAAATAAAACAATTTAATAAAAAGGAAAAAAACCACTTTTTATTATTTGAAATACTGTTTGTTATCAGTTATTGTTCCCCTGAATAGCCACATGTGGTATTTTTGTTCAGCATCTCCAATTTGAGAAAGAATGCCTGCTTAGAAAAGACAGTGTTGAGGTGAAACATATCAATGTTTATATTAGATGAAGTGGACTCAAACTTTGGTGGCCATAGGCCTGGGATCTCAACTACTCAGAAGATCAAGGCAGGAGGAACTCAAGTTCATTTCCAGCCTAGGAAACCTAATGAGAACAAAAACGCAAAAGGGGGCTGGAGATGTGCATCAAAGGTATAGACCTTGCCTAGATATTTGAGGTCTTAGATTCCATACCAGAAACCCAACAATAGCGAAATAAATGTCAAAATTAAGCAAGATCAAGTGGAATGCAAGTAATGGAACTAATTGGATTGATCTGTATTCTTCTCCAAATGTTTTAATGTTCTATGGCAGATTTTTAAACTACTATCCAATTATGATCAGATGATGGTTCCTTTACATCTTACGGCTCATCGTTGAAAAGAAAACCAGGCATGTCTTAAATTTACTGATGTGGATTTTTTAAGTTCTTGGCATATGTCACTTCTAACATGTCAGCAGATAATGAAATGATTCAACCTGACACCATTATTGTAATGGGCAGCGTGACCGACTGCAGTGGATTCACATTCCCAGTTAAATCTCACACCATTTAGAAACACATCGTTAATTCTTCAAAAAACCCATGTCAACCTACAAGGCAAATAATAACCCACTAAATATAACAAACCACACACATCCCTATAATTCTACAAATTAATGGTTGCATACACAGAGAACTCCACCATGGTCAAGAAACCCCAATTATTTATTCTGCAAGCCTTTCTAAAACCAAGTACTCAGGAGAGGAGGTACCATAGAGTGGAGATGCGAGGCACTAAGTACTTATCTTGCTGACAACCCTCCAATTTTAGAAATAATTGGCTCCTTCTATTCAGTTTTCTGTGTGTCATTAAAGCCTCACACTTGCTGAAATAGCAATGTGACATTATTCCTGAAGGACCTTCTACAGTTACCCTTCCCACTCCTCAAATCAAAGCACTAAACCACAAAGGAAACAGTGAACGGCGAAATCTTTGGATTTTACCAAGTGGCTTCCTTAGGTCTGAGGCTAGGTAATATTCTAACTCATATTTTGCTGAGTAGCAATAGTTTTTGAGATGACTTGAAGTTTCCATATAATTAATGGTCTCTCTTTATACCATTAAAGACAGCAGAACCAATGGCAAATCACTGGGCTCCGTGGTCTTGGGCAATGCATTAGCTAGTGATTGAGTCACTGGCCAGATTGATTTAACAACTCCTATTTTGGAAATGTGAATTCATACAGGAGTTCTTGGTGGCTCTTAAAAATGATTTTTGTAGGAATAGAAAGATGGCTTGTGGTTACGCACACTTACCTCTCCTCCACAGAAACACTTCAGTTCCCAGCACCTACATTGAATGGCTAATAACTCCAGCTCCTAGGGATCCTTCTTCGTGTCTCTGAGGATACTGCACTCATGTGCATGCCACCTACCCCACATATACACATAACTTGAAGTAAAATAGATATATAAATAGGATATTTATTTACTTGTGTGTGTCTCTGTGTGTGTGCTCATGTGTATGTGCTGTGGAGGGTGTCAGATGTCCACCTTTATTGGTTTTGACTTCTATTGTTTCCTGAACTTAAAACTTGCATATTCTTAGCCCAGTTGGCAGTCAGCAGGTCTCAGGAATCCTCCTGTCTCTGCCTCTCTTGAAGCCCAGGTATGGGTAGAGTGACTAGCTTGTCACATGGATACTGGTATCGTAGCCTTGTCTCCTGTGCAGTAGATATTTTTATTGTTTACTTTTTGCAACAGGTTTGGTAATGCTGACCCTTAAAGATGGAACAGTTTTCAGTTGGAGATCTGATGGCTCCTTGTAATTTTATCCTTGTAGTACCTCCAATTAACATGATCATAAGTACTAAGACAAATGAGCTTATGGAGTTTTTGTCCCACCAAATTCATTTAGGTGCCCTGCAGAGAGGGCCAACTGGTGGGGTGTCACTGGCTGGTACAGAGGGCACTCATGGAATCTGTTCAATGACTAAGGAACTAGCTTTCAAATTTTCTAGAGAAATGTCATGTTTTCTGTAAGTCTTTTTGAATCCCTTCTGCCAAACTAAATTTACTATGTTTTTTGGTAAAGGATAATTTGATGCAGTTGAAGTTTGCATGCCCTATGTACTTAATCTCTATCTCTATCTCTATCTCTATCTCTATCTCTCTATCTATCATCTATCATTTATCTATCTATCTATCTATCTATCTATCTATCTATCTATCTATCTATCATTTATCTATCTATCTATCTATCTATCTATCTATCTATCTATCTATCTATCTATCTATAATGTTTCAGCTATATGCTACTGTAATTTAAGTTTTGTGTTAACCCTTTGATCCATTTTCATTAGGTTTTTCTTTCACGGGTGCAGAAATGGCAGCCTGTCTCTAGCTCTGTGTGCTTTGAGACACGTTTGATTTGTTCTTGCAGTGTTACTCAATGCAGAGTACTCCATTTTTTTTACTGGAATTTATTTTCTTCATGAAACAGATACCCAGGGTGAACTAAACAGTTAGATATACCCATGCTACATATGACAGCATGGATTTGGCCTCACGGCTGGCTTTGATAATCTAGACGGAAGATTTTTGTGTGAGACATGTTACATGGTTGATCTTGGTCTGACCATGTCACCTTTTCTCTAGCTTGTTTTGATATGACATCCTGCACATAAAACTTCAGTGCGTGCAGTGTTAAAAGCCCTTAGCTGAGAGAAAAATAAAAACGGTATCTGCATTTCCAAACATTGCCAGCTGGGGGAGCTCATGTGGTAAGAAATGGTTGTCAAAAGACTAAAACACTAAAAGACTGCCCGCCTCCCTTTCCTTTTCTTTTCTTTTTTTTTTTTGGTTGATCTGTGAAATTCTTTCCAGACTAGAGAATTTTGTTTAAAAATTGAAAATTAAAACAATTTACAAACACGCCTTGTGTTGTGCTAGTAGTGAATTGCTAGTTTTCTGTTTTGTAGCCAACATTTTATTATGTCAGTGATTGTTACAGTGAAATAGCAATGTTTTATTCTGTTGTTTTAGAGACCAGGTCTCACTGTGTAGCCTTGGCTATCCTGGAACTCACTATGTACACCAGGCTGGCTTCAAATTTACAGGGATCCACCTGCTGCTACCTCCTGAGTGTTGGTATTAAAGGCATGTGCCATCACATCCAGGTTTTGAAATAGGAAATATTTTAAGAGATCCATAGTACACCAATATTTTTTCATTGAAAATAGATTTTTTTCTCACAGTATATACCTTGATTATGGTTTCCCCTCCCTCTACTCCTCCCAGTTCCTCCCCATCTTCCCACCCATCCAGATCCACTCCCTTTCTGACTCTTATTGGGAAACAATAGGCTTCTAAGGAATAGTAATAAAATAAAATACATAAATAAATAAATAAAATAAAATAAGACAAGATAAAGCAAAACCCAAACACACTGGAATAGGATAAAGCAAACAGAAAGAAAAAGAGCACAAGAAACCTATATAGACACAGAGACCCACTTATTCACACACATTCAGGAATCCCATAAAAACACTAACTTGGAAACCGTAATATATAAGCAAAGGACCTATAGGGTAAAAGGAAAGACAAAAGATATAGATAAAAACAAAACAAAACAACCCCCCCCCCCCAAGGCCTTACCTGACATTACAAGACTAGGAATCCCCAAAGATCCCACTGAGTTTCTTGTCTGCTGTCCGCCTACCGTTGGGCACGCAGTTGATCCTGAGGAGTTGTTTGTTTCTTCAGTGAGACTCCCTTGGAGGAAACTAAGATTTCCTTTTTTCCTTTTAGTTGAAAATAGATTCTTTTCTCAAACAGTATACCCTGAATATAGTTTTCTCTCCCTCCCCTCCTCCCAGTTCCCCTCCCCCTCCCACCTCACCTCTCCATCCACTGCCTTTCTGTTTCGTCAGAACAGGGCAGACTTCTAAGAGATAAAGGCCAAAAAAATAACAAAATAAAAATATAATAAGATGAAGCAAAAACTCATATCAAATTCAGACATGGAAACTCAACAGGAGGAAGAGAGTCCCAAGAGCAGGCACAAGAGTCAGAGATCTAGTTATTCTCGTACCCAGGAGTCCCATGAAAACACTAAGCTCGTAGCTATAGACATACGCAGAGGACCTGGTATGGGTTGGTATCGGCCTTGTGCCTGCTGCTTCAGTTCTGTGAACTCATATGCATCTTGCTTACTTGACTCAGAGGGTCATCTTCTCCTGGGGTCATCCATGGGATCTGACTCTCACAATCTTCCTACCTCCCCTTCCATAGGAATTTTTGAGCTTTGAGAGGAGGATTTGATGGAGACCTCCAAATTAGACTCTCTCTCCACACAGTGTCTGGCTGTGGGTCTCTGCATCTGTTTCCATCTGCGGCAAGAGTTAGTCTCTCTGAGGATGGCTGGAAAAGGCACTTATCTATTAGTACAGCAGAAAATCACTAGGAATCATTTCACTGATTTTTTTTTTTTTTTTAAGACCATTCTTGTTTGGTTTGTCCCTATGCCTCTGGGCTATCTAGTCTCTTGCTCTTGGTCACCCAAGCAGTACTGGGTATGGGTTCCCTCTCTTCCTTTGGGCCTTAAGTCAGATTAGACACTGGTTATCTACTCCCACAAGTTCTGTGTCACGATTGTCATAGCCTATCTTTCAGGAAGATTGTAGGTCAATGGCTTTGGGGCTGGATTGGTGTCCTTGTTTCTCTTTCAGTAGCCTGCAGAGTACCTTCCTACACCAAACTGGCTAGACCATAGGGGTGAAGGCTCCATGCAGGCACCATCTCAACCTCTCCACATGGAGTGAGTTATGTGGATGTTGCCTTGGCAATGGAGCCCCACTGTCGGTTTGCTGAGAGAAACCCACACCTAGCATCACCCTGGGTAGTTTGGGGATCTTTACAGGACATCCTCAGCCAACATCCCAGTCCTGCCATTGGGATCCTGGCTTGGTACAAGAGATGATCAGCTCAGACTCCATATCCCTCATTACTAGGAATCCTCACTAGGATCACTCTCACGGATTCCAGGAACTTTCCACTGCAATAGGCTCTCACACCATCCCTCCAAATGTCCTCCGATCTGAGTCATCTCTCCCCATGCTCTCTCCCTCCATTGAAACATCTCCCCCACCTGACCCCCCCACTTGCTTTCATCCTGTCCCCCCTAGTCCACCCATAAATATTCTATTCCCCCTTTCCATGGAGATCCATGTGTTCTATCTATACCCCTCCTCTTTACCTAAACTTCCTAGTCTACAGATTATAGTGTAGCTATCATTTACTTAATGTTTAATAATACCCACTCATAAGTGAATATATGCCATATTCATCTTTATAGGTCTGGGATACCTTCCTCAAGATGATTTTTCTCTAGTTCCATCCATTTGCCTGCACATTTCATGTTGTCATTTTAAAAATAGCTGAGTAATATTGTGTAAACACAGGACACTTTATCCATTCTTCTGTTGAGGGATATCTAGATCGTTTCCAGTTTCTGGCTATTATGAATAAAGCTGTTATGAACATAGTTGAGCAAGTGTCCTTCTGGCATGGTGGAATATCTTTTGGGTATATGACCACAAGTGGTATTGCTGGGTCTTAAGGTAGATTGCCTCCCAACTTTCTGAGCAATCACCATATTGATTTTCATGGCGGCTGTACAAGTTTGCACTCCAACTGGAAGTGGAGGAGTGTTTCCCTTTGCTCTACATTCTCACCAGCGTAAGCTGTCACCAGTGTTAATGATCTTAGCCATTCTGACAGGTGTTAAGATGGAGTCTCAAAGCAGTTTTAGTTTGAATTTACCTGGTGGCTAGCTAAGGATATTGAATATTGTTTTAAGTATTTTTCAGCCATTTGAGATTCTTCTATGGGCAATTCTCTGTTTAGATCTGTACTCCACTATTAAAATTAGGGGTCTTTTTTGTTGCTATCTAGTTGCTTGAATTCTTTGTATATTTTAGATATTAGTCCTCTATCAGCTGTGGAGTTGGTTAAAAAAAAAGTTTTCTGTTCTGAGGCCTGCTGCTTTGTCCCACTGAGGATACCTTTTGCCTGGCAGAAGTTTTTCAGTTTCCTGAGGTCCCATTTATTAATTGTTGATCTTAGTGCCTGTGCTATTAATGTTCTCTTCAGAAGTCATTTTTTTGTGCCAAAGTATTCAATGCTATTCCTCATGTTCTCTTCTATCAGTTCAGTGTGTCTGTTCAACCTTTGATCCAATCAGACTTGAATTTTGTGCATGAATGATAAATATGGATCTATCTGCATTCTTCTACATGTGTACATCCAGTTTGACCAACACCAATTATTAAAAATGCTGTCTTTTTTCTAATGTGTATTTCTGGCTTCATTATACAAAAAAAAATGAGGTGTTCATAGACATGTGGGTTTATGACTGGTTCTTCGGCTCAATTCCATTAATCCATGTGTCTGTTTTTGTACCAATAGCATGAAGTCTTTTTTCATTACGATAGCTCTGTAGAACAAAATGAAATAGTGGAAGGTGATACCTCTAGCAATTCTTTTATTGTTCAAAATTATTTCTGCTATTGTATTATTTTTTTTAGCTTTCCATATGAAGTTGAGATTGTCCTTTCAACATCCATAAATAATCGTGTTGGGATTTTGATGAGGATTGCACTGTGTCTGTAGATTGCTTTTGGTAGAATGGCCGTCTGTACTATGCTAATTCATGAGCACAGGAGATCTTTTCACCTTATGGTATCTTCTTCTATTTGTTCCTCAAAGACTTGACATTTTTATCAGTCAAGATTTTTACTTGATGATTTAGGATTATCCCAAGATATTTTATATTATTTGTTGCTATTGTGAAGGGCATTGTTTCCCTGGTTTCTTTTTCAGTCTGTTAATCTACTGATTTCTTTTTTCATTAATCTTGTTTCCATCCCCTTCACTGAAAGTGTTTATCTGCTGTCAGAGTTCTCTGGTGGAACTTTTAGGGTCACTTACAAATACTATGATGCCGTTTGCAAATAACAATACATTTACTTTTTCCTTTCCAATTTGTATCCCGTTGATCTCCTCGTCTTATTGCTCTAGCTAAAACTTCAAGTATGATATTAAATAACTATATAGAGAGTGGACACTCTGTCATGTTTCTGATTTTAGTGGAATTGTTTAGAATTTCTCTCCATTTAAGTTGATGTTGGATATAGGTTTGCTGAAAATTGCCTTTATTATGTTTTGTTATGTCCCTTATGTCCCTAATTTCCCCAGGACTTTTAATCAGGAAGAGGTGTTGGATTTTGCCAAAGTCTTTTTCTGTATCTAATGAGATGATCATGCAATTTTTTTTTTCATGATTAGATGGTAGATTACATTGGCTGATCTTCATATATTGAACCATCCCTGCATTTCTGATATGAAGCCTACTTGATAATGGTGGATGATCTTTTTGATGTGTTCTTGGATTTTGTTTATGTTTTAACGTCAATGTTCATGAGGGATATTGGTCTGTAATTCTCTTTCAAGTATTTGTGTGGTTTAGATATCAGGGTGACTGTGGCATTATAATATAAATTTGGCAGTGTTCCTTCTGTTTCTATTTTGTAGAATAATTTGAGGTGTTTTGTTGTTAAGCGTTCTTTGAAAGTCTGGTAGAATTCTGTGTTATAACCATCTGGCCCTGGACTTTTAATGAATGCTTCTATAGGTCTATGTAAATTGTTTATCTAATCTTAATTTCATAGTAAGTGGTACCCATCAAGAAAATTGTTCAATTGTTTTAGATTTTCCAATTTGGTGGAGCACAGGCTTTTAAAGTAGGTCTCTGTGGTCCTTTGAATTTCCTCAGTGTCTGTAGCTATGCCCCCTTTTGTTTTTAGTTCTCCATCATTTAGTTTGGATAAGAGGTTTTATATCTTGTTGATTTTTCTTAAAGAACTAGCTCTTTTTTGTATTATTCTCTTTATTTCAATTTTATGGATTTTAGTTCCCAGTTTGATTATTTCTTGCCTTCTACTCCCCTAGGGTGTCCTTACTTCTTTTTGTTCTAGGGTTTTTATGTGTGCTGTTAAGTTGCTAATATGAGATCTCTCCATTTTTTTTTTT
>NC_034604.1:53949239-53962919 GCF_900095145.1 Mus pahari | reverse complement strand
AACTCACTCTGTAGACCAGGCTGGCCTCGAACTCAGAAATCCGCCTGCCTCTGCCTCCCAAGTGCTGGGATTAAAGGCGTGTGCCACCACTGCCTGACCTTCTCCAATTTTTTTAATGTAGGCACTTAGTGCTGAAAACGTTTCTTTTAAAATCACTTTCATTGTGTCCCAAAAGTTTGGTTATGCTGTGTATTCATTTCATTGAATTCTAGAGTTATTAATTTATGTCTTTCTTTCTTTTTGACTCATTTTCCATTCAGTATAGAGTTGTTCTGTTTCCATGAGTTTGTAAGCTTTCTGTTGCTATTGATATCTAGCTTTAATATGTAGTGGTCTGATAGGATGCAGGGAGTTATTTCAGTTTTCTTGAAACTTGCGTTGTGTCTGAGTATGTGGCCAATTTTAGGGAATGTTGCATGAGATACAGAGAAAAATATATATTCCATTGTGCTTTGGTAAAACGCCCTGTAAAGATCTGTTGGTTAGCTTTGGTTTATAATGTCTGTTAGCTCTAGTATTTCTCTGTTTAGTTTTTTTTTTTTTTCTGGATGATCTGTCTATTGGTATGAGTGAGGTATTGAAGTTTTAGTGTGTTAATGTGAATATGTAATTTAAGCTATAGTAGAGTTTCTTTTATGAACTTGGGTACACTTATATTTGGGACAGATTTAAAGAACTGAAATAACATCTTGGTAGATTTTTACTTTTATGAGTATATAGTGTCTTTTCCTATCTCTGTTGATTGGTTTTGGTGTGAAGACTGTTTTGTTAGATAATAAATTTTTTGCTTGCTTCTTAGGACCATTTGTTTGGTATATCTTTTTCTAACTCTTTACTCTGAGGTAATGTCTATCTTTGATGTGGTGATCTGTTTCTTGGATGTACAGGAGGGCAGAAGGGTGCATCCTGTATTCACATTTATTTTGTTAGTTTGTATCTTTTTATTGGAGAATCGAGACCATTGATAGTAAGAAATATCTATGACAAATGATTGTTGATTTCTGTTATTTTGTTGTTGCTGGTGGTGGTAGTGGTGGTGGGGGTGGCGGTGGTAGTGGTGATGGTGGTAGTGATGGTGATGGTGGTGGTGGTGTGGTGATGGTGATGTTGTTGTTGGTGGTGGTAGTGATGGTGATGCTGGTGATGGTGGTGGTGGTGGTGGTAGTGAAGGTGATGGTAGTGTGTGTGTATGCTTCCCTTCCTTTGGTTTTGCTCATATGAGGTTATTTTAGGGAAAAAACCCTAAATTTTTATTTTGTGGTTAGCAATTGGAGACAGCCTTTGGGATAAGTTTAAGGGCAAGTTTACACTTCTTCTTTCAGGTCTAAGATCCCATCAGGTACAGAACTGTGCATCCCCTGTGCATATTATCTCAGTCTCTGTATGTTCATATGCTCATTGATCTTGTTATTTTAGAGGAATTGTTTCCTTTTCTCCATCCTCTCTGCCTCTGACACTCTTTTTTCCTCTTATTTCAAAGTTTTCCCTGAGTTCTGAGGGAAGGGGTTTGACAGAGACATTTCTTTTAGGTTGAGTATTCCAAGGTCTCTCACTCTCTACCTACTGTCTGTCTGTGGGTCTCTGTGTTTGTTCCCATCTGTTTTTTTTGGGGGGGGGGGCGTCTCTGATGATGGCTGAGCAAGTCACTGATCTATGAATACAGCAGCAATTAGAAGTCATTTTATTGCTGTGTTATTTTATTAGAACAGTAGTATTTGCTTTTCCTCTACATCCTTGGGTTAATCTAGTCTTGGTCATCCAGTGTTGGGTATGGGTTCCCTCTCATAGAGTGAGCCTTAGGTTAAATCAGATATTGTTTGGTTACTCCATCAAGTTTAGTGCCACCATTTAACTAGCACTTCATGCAGGCAAAACACCATTGTAGATCAAAGAATTTGTTGCTAGGTTGTGCTTACATTTCTCCTTTGGTAGCATGCACAGTAACTTCCTATACCAACGACATTAGCATACTGAGATGAAAGTTCTATGTAGGCTCCAGCTTGACTTCTTCATATTCAGTGAGCTGTAGAGGTGTTATCCTCAGCAACAGAGCCTTGCTGTCAGTTTGTGGAGAGAAAACTATCATCTTGGCAATGGCTGGGTTGAGTGGTAGTTCCCATGGAGCCACTTTGACCAACAACTCATTCAGGTGTAATCTATTCCTACAACTAGAAGCTTCATTTGGTGACAAGAGGTATTTAGATGAACTCTGTCTCCTCAAGTATTTGGTGATTTTTATTTAGATTGTCTTCATGTATGCATATATTTTAGGATGCTTCTTCTGTATTTGGTTTCCATGCTAACCTTCAAACGGCCCTTAATTTTGGCAGTTCCTTCATATACCTGTTCCAGCCTCTTTCCTTCCACCTATAACTATCTGTCCTATTTCCCTTTCCTAGAGAGAGCTATCTTTTCCCTCCTAGTCTCTTACTCTATACCCATTCTCCGTGCTTGTTTATAGTTGACTTAAGAGCGAATTTTGATCTATAAGTGAATATATGCCATATTTGGTTTTCTGGGTCTAGATTACCTCAATCAGGAGATTTTTTTTTTAATTTTAATTTTTATCCATTTACTTGCAAACTTCATCCTGAGTAGTTTTGATCACAGGTATGGGCAGAGCTGGATGCTATTCTTGATTCTGTTGTTTGCTCATCTCACTAGCTCAATTTTCTGTGTGTGAATAAGAAATCTTATTAAATTAAGTGGGAGCATCCTGCGGAACGGAACAGTCATCTTCATTTGACTCTAACCACCGCCTTTCCAGGAGGCTGACTTCTAGGGGACATTAAGGGCTGATTTGTCCCTTGTCCTATTTGGCTTGGCCACTAGGAAGTCCAAAAGTCTTTCCGGTGGAAAGCTATCTCTAATCCTTCCTTACAGGCTTTCTAGTCTCTGCTGTGTTCTTTGGGAGCTGCTCCCTCATCTGTTCCTTTTTTATGGCTGTTGTCACTAGCTCCATAGTACAACTTCATCTTCTCTCCCTCCCACATTTATTCAAACCATTTTTTAAATTAAAATTTCCTAGCTGAATCCTGATTTGACAGTATTTTCTATTTTTTCTCAATTTGAAGTCCTATAGTTTTTGATAAATTTCATTAATTAACTTTGTTCTTAAATTTATATACTAAGGTTTTGAAACCTAGAGAATTAACTGTGTCACTCTATTATACAATGATGTATGTATGCTTGTGTGTGCCATGGTCAGACTTCCCACTTTACTAGTATATACTAACAATTCTAAATGATTCATCAATTTCTTATGTCTTCTCAGACTTTTTCTTTTTACCTTCTGAGTTTTAAACTTCGTTTATGAAAAACTTTGACACAATGAAGAATTTAATTCAGATCAATCTGCTGGCCACTCACTGTACTATACCTGAAGAAATGGAAGGGGTAGTGATTAGATCTCCAAAGACACCAATCAATAGCAGCTTTATCTCTTGCCTAAAGTGGGAGTTTGAAATCGATCATTAGAATTTAGACATCGTAGATAGTAGGACCCACAGCTGAACATTAGGAAGCAACACAGCAGCCTGGAGGGCTGGCATTTTCAGAGTTCATCCGGTTGATGACAGGACCCAGGAGACAGATGGAAAGTGGAAAGATCAGCAGCCCCCCTGCCAACCTCTTCTAGGGAAGAGGCTAGAGGAAGGTCAGGCAGGAAGCCCAAGGTGGACCTATAGGATGCCTGTGTCAGCTCTGCACCTGAGAGACTCAGGCTTCCAACTGGACAGCAGCTCTGCCCTAGGACATTATTTCTAGGTGTTCTGATTTAGTGGATTGAGGGTTTCTTTTTCTGAATTCTGAGAGGGTGGGCAAGTGTAAATGGGATATTTTTATGCTGCCTGCAGAGGGCAGGGTTTTCAGGTTTTCTCCCAGTGTGGTGGGACACATCTTGCCCAGCTTCAGGAACGCTGTGTGAGCTGTGTGACCAGCAGAGAAGCATCTCTATTAAAAAAAAAAAAAAAAGCATGAAATTTGCGTGTCCCCTTACCAAATTCAGACAATGAAACCCATGATGTTTTGAAAACCCTGTAGCTACCTGAAAAGCAGTCTATTGCTGTCATAGTCACTCAAGTGTTAATAGTGAAATTGTATTTGGATTTTGAGTGGATCAAAATATGGGGCAGTATCGTACTAATTCTCACTGCAAACTCAAAATCTGAATGAGAAGCAAGAGGGAAGAAATGCCTTGATGCCAGACAAAATGAGTGTTCAAAACTTTCTCTCCTCCCTCTCTTCCTTTCTCCTTTCTCTGTTCCTTCTAGAAAGAAAGGGAGGAGGAGGAGGAGGAGGAGGAGAAGGAGAGGGGAGAGGGAGAGAGAGCTTGAGAGAGAGCTTAAGAGAGAGACAGGTAGAGAGAGAGGAGAGCTAGAGNGAGAGAGAGAGAGAGAGAGAGAGAGAGAGAGAGAGAGAGAGAGAGAGAGAGACTTCTGACCCTGAGTTAAGGAACCCTTGTATTTGTGGGTAACTTTGCCATAGGACCCAGAAACAGCTGCTCACCACTGGGTGGCGCCCAAAGACTGTCAGAATCTCAATCCTTTCAAGTAGGGAGGAAACCAGACAGGAACTGTGGCTTTCTGGAGGGATGGTCTTTCTTGGTTGCTAGAAGTGAGTATGAGAGAGTTGGCTGGCAGGAATCGTCTACCTTTCTGTAAGCATGGCTTCATTTGTGGATCCCCAGAATAGAACAGTTCAGAGCCTCGGATGTGAAGCCTTGTTTTGTTTGCTGGGGAAGGAACAGAGCCTTCTGGCTGTCTGCTGAAGTGGCCAGACACACTCTTCAAAGAGGGAACGTTTGGGTTTGCGATCTCTTTCTTCTTTTTGAAGTTCAGTTTCTTGAATTAAAAATACCTTTCAGATCTGAGAAAACCCCAAACCAAAGCAATACTAACAGGAACCCAGCAAGTTTTATCCCTGATACTTTGCCCCTTTATATTTTACAAATAAGAGTTTGGGAGAGAAAAGTCAGGCACGAGGGGGAAAATCATCCAGTTGTTCAGACTTGCCATCGGTTACTATTTCCAAAGATAGGCCCTGTCCTTGGAGAGACAGTCTTTCGTTCACTGCTCCCTAGAAGAACTTGGTAAGTGGTGGGCTGTGGAGCACACTTCTATCCCTCCCGCCTCTGGACATTCCTTGTTCTCTGTTTCTTCTTCCTTCCCTTGCTTACTGCGATGTAGTCAAAACTGACCTCAATCTTGAAATCCCCCTGCCACACTCATCCTTCAGGGTTCTGGGATCACCTGCACAGAGTAGCACATGGCATTGTTTATACCCCGCCCCCCCTTTATGTCCATATTCTGTTACAGACCACACCCAGTCTTTCTGGGATAGCAGAGTATGTCTGAGCAGGAGTACCTAGCTGGAGATGTACTCCATGGTCAGTGCTGGCTTCCACTTCAGAGTTCCTTTCTCCACAGGTAGCGGGCCAGTGGTACAGCTAATTGATCAGGTAGTCTTACAGTGGAAAGGATCAAAGAGCCAGGAGTGGGGGGTGGGTTATAACAGCAGGATGTCACACGCTCTTTAATCTCAGGTTTTGCTTTCTCCCACCCTCTGGTTTCGTAGTGTATTCTCTTCACGCTGTGTTCTTCAGGTAGCCGCCCAGCTGCCCGGCAGCCTTCTGAAGCTCTGAAGCTATTGGAAGCTGCTTTCTCACAGTCTGAGCCCAGACTTGGAAAGAGCCAGGAGCATTAATGTGTTCCCAAACTTGAGCTTTATTCTTGCTCACAGTGGACAGCTGAATCCCACCACACACACACACACACACACACACACACACACACACACACACACACACACACACACACTGGAGCTCTTGGTAGTCTGGCCTGACGCATAACATGTGATTCCTACTTGACCACCTGGACTTCACAGACCATCTCCATCAGCAAGAGGCTTTGTAGGGACAAAAGGAAGCGTCAGTCAGCTGTTTTTGGTTGTCAACGGATTATAACTGGAATTTAACTAAAACTCAAGTGGCTGGGTATACCTGTGAGGGATTTATTCTTAATTAAATCAGTTGAAGCGGGAAGATCCATTTTTTTCACTTTATTTTTATAAGTTATTTTATTTATTTACATTCCAATCATTGCTCCTCTCCCTTTCTGTCCCTCCTCCCACAGTTCCTCATCATATTCCTCCTACCCCTTGCCTCTCAGAGGGTGCTCCTCTCCCCACCAGCCCTCCACCTCCTTGGGGCCTCAAGTCTATCCAGGATTAAGTGCATCTTCTCCCACTGAGGCCAGGCCAGGTTGGCCTCTGCTACATCTGTGCCAGGGGCCTTGGACCAGCCCCTGTATGCTCCTGGTTGGTGGCTCAGTCTCTGGGAGTTTCCTGGGGTCTGGGTTAGTTGAGATGGCTGGTCCTCCTATAGGGTCATTCTCTCTTTCAGCTTCTTCAATCCTTCCGCTAATTCAACCATAGGGGTCCCTGACTTCAGTTCAGTGGTTGGGTACAAGTGTCTGCTTCTGTCTCAGTCAGCTGCTGGTAGGGCCTCTCAGAGGACAGCTATGCCAGCCTCTTGTCTGTAAGCACATCATAGCATAGTAGGGTAGTGTCAGGTCTTGTTCTGCCCCCCCCCCAAAAGCCACCCATGATATGGATTCCAACTTGAGCCAGTTCTTGGACCTTCTCCATTTTTGTTCCTGTTGTTGTTGTTGTTGTTGTTGTTGTTGTTGTTCTTCTTCTTCTTCTTCTTCTTCTTCTTTTCTTCAGGAAATGGTCAGGAATCTTTTTTTATTACTTTTTTATTAGATATTTTGTTCATTTACATTTCAAATGCTATCCCGAAAGTCCCCTATGCCCTCCCCCCGCCCTGCTCCCCAATCCACACACTCCTGCCTCCTGGCCCTGGCATTCCCTTCTTTTAGACAGGATCAATTCTGGGTCAGGAATTTTGATTATGGGTTAGTACCACTGCCTCTCCACTTGAGGCCCTGTCTATCTACTGTAGGTAGACTCTTGGAGTTCCATTTCCCCAATGTTGGGCATTTTGGCTAAGGTCACCCCCAGTGATTCCTGAGAGTGTTTCACTTCCCAGGTCTCAGGAACTTTCTAGAGGATCTCCCCATCTCCCACTCCCTGAGGCTGCTTATTTCCATTCATTCTCTCACCCCTCTGGGCTTCTCTCCTGTTTCCTCTGCCCATACCTGAAACTGTTCCCCTTTTGCCCTCCCCCCTCCCCTCTTCAACCCAGGTCCCTACCTGTCAGGGACCAGGTTGAGAAAACCCAGGCATCCTACATCCCAGGCATCCTGCAGCCCAGGCATTTTTATAGCACGCAGCTGGGAGCCTTATAGTTCTTTGTCAGGAGCCCTTTCCCCTCTCTCTGCAAGGCCATTTCATGGGAATCAGCAAGATTCCAGCCCTAAACAAACATCAAGGACTGTTATGAGAGTCTTCCAGTATTCCAGAGCTGCCCGGAACTGTCATCTTGGGCTGATAGGAGGACCGGAGCTTCGAGATAAGCTGCCCAGTGTTCCAGAGCAGTGACGTCAAGGACCTGAGTTGAATCACTGAAAGTTTCAGACTTGTGGTCTGAAAGCCGCCCCCATCCATCCTTCACTACTTCCTTTTGATAACTCTCTAACCCCTCTCTGTATACTATAAACTTGAGCCTTTTCCCCCAGTAAATGAGACTATGACAAGNATGCATGGTCTCCGTCTCTTCCTTTATCCCATTTCTATTTAGGTTTGGAATCCCCCTTGAGGACCATGGAATAACTTGTCCCACAGGTGGGGATAGAGTGGCACTCAACTAGAGTGGCTCAAGGTCGGATTCTTGCCAGAAANACAGAGACAGGAGAATAGCTCCGAACAAGACAAGTCGCAACTTTAAATAAAGAAGAAGAAGAAAAAGAGAAGAAGAAAAAGAAGAAGTGAAACATAAGATTTCATAGGGGAGGCGTTCCTCTTGATCACAAGAAAAGGACTTCCTCGTAGTGTTTAGTGAATTCAGAGGGGAAGCCTGAGAAAAAGGCTTCCTCCGTAGTTGGGTTAATAGATTTAAAGAGGGGAAGCGTCCTCACTGCGCGCATGTGGAAAAGCATTCCTCCGTAGAATAGTAAAGTTGTCTCTGTCTTTATTAAGAAATGGGTAAAAATCTATCAAAAGAGGCTATTTTTATTAAAGACCTGAAGATCGCTCTCAGAGAGAGGGGAAAGGGCTCCTGACAAAGAACTATATGGCTCCCAGTTGCATGCTGTAAAAATGCCTGGGCTGTGGGATGCCCTGGATATAGGATGCTTGGGTTTTCTCAGCCTGGTCCCTGACACCTACCTCTTTCTGCCTCCTGTGATTATTTTCTTCCCCCTTCTAAGTGGGATTAAAGTCTCTTCACTTGGGCATTTCTGCTTGTTATACTTCTTACAGTATGTAGGTCGTATCCTAAGTATTCTGTACTTTTTGGCTAATATTCACTTATCAGTGAGTACATACCATGCATGTCCTTTTGGGTCTGAGTTACCTAATTCAGGATGATATTTTCTAGTTCCATCCATTTGTCTGCAAAATTCATGATATTCTCATTTTTAATAGCCCAATAGTATTCCATTGTGTAAATGAACCACATTTTCTGTATCCATTCTTCATTTGAGGGACATCTGGGCTGTTTCCAACTTCTGGCTATTACAAAAAAGGCTGCTATGAACATGGTGGAACATGTGTCCTTGTGGTATGGTGGGGCATCTTTTGGGTATATGCCCAAGGGTGGTATAGCTGGGGAGCAAGACCCATTTTAATCTGAATATTTTGAGATTGAAACATACATCTTGAATCTAGATCTTTTGAGGTAGAAAATCTAGATCTTTTGAGGTGTGGTCCAGACCTTTTAATCTGGACCACACCTTCTGGTGATAGCCTATGTACAGGTCATGGAAGAAGGATGCTTTTGGTTTTTTTGCCTGGTTGTCCTCACTCTCACTGGCAAGTTCATTCTCACTGGCAATAGAGCCTACTTCTTTGGGATTCTGGCATATACTGAAGACCAGCTGAGACATCTATCCTCATGGACTGAACAACAAATGGATTCTTTGACTTTCTATTGGTACACAGCCATTGTTAAACTATCTGGACCACAGCCTGCTAGTGGGATTTATTAGAATGGCTAACAGGCTGTGGTCCAGATGGATATATATATATATATATATATATATATATATATATATATATATTCATGTTATCAGGCCTATTCTTCTAGAGAAAGCTGATTAGTACATCAGCTAAGGGTCAGACACTGGCAATTTTTTTTTTTTTTGGTCTTTCTTTAACTCTAGTTCCTTTATTTAATTCACACTACACTTAATAGAAAGGACATTTTTGAAAAAGTGATTTACTGGCTGGGGGTGGGGGGGGCAGACAATGCATTCTCTCACCACTGTTCTCTTCAGCAGCATCTGCTGTGTATGTTATTATCCAGAACAATGCAGCTCTGAGGATATCAATACACAAAACTAAGGCACCGTGAGGGAGGCTCAGGATGTCCTTTAGATATTTCCCATTTGGATGGTATCTTTTGAGGATCAGGTATGGGTCATAAGTGGTTTTCAGCCAGTGTTTCATTTAATATGTACCATAATACTGCCAGAAGGATATTATTAGAGTCTTTGAAAAATTAACAAGTGATGCATACCTAAGAAGAGGAGGAGACAGACTTTGAAACCACCACATCTTTGTGACTCCAAACCAGCCAATTGTTTTAAACTCTGCTTTCCTTCATAAGTGCTCATTATTTGAATAGATTTTTGAATCGTTAGCAAGGCAAGGTTTCTGGTTTCTGGGCTGCAGAGACTTCATAGCAGCAGTTAAGAGTTCAGGGCTTTCATCTTCCCTCAACTTTTCTCTCACTGGTGGGGATGGTGATCAAGAATTCGGAATATTAATAGGTGATATAATTTTGCTTGGGATGTTGTTGTGAAAACTGGAAACTCCTTAGAAGGAAGCAGGAACCCCCATAGCTCGAGTTTCTGGAAATGGCTGTCTGGGGCTCTTGCTTCAGAGTGTGGGCTGACTCACAGATGACTCCTGGCCTATACTCATTCCTTGCTTGGTATCTTCTTTATCTCTGGTTCATTGGCTTTTCTCTGATGCTTACACACACCCTAGCATGGCTGGGTGGTGTGTCTGGTCACAGGCAGATTAAAGATAGGATTTTCATAGGCAAATACTTATTAAGAGTTCAGAATGGCAGCACCCAATCTTTGTTCCTTGTTTTTATGCTATTGCAGTGTGCCCGACTGTATCATACTTCAAGGAGATAAAATGAGCGGTGGAACTGTTTCCTCTTAAAGAAATATTCCTGAAAATTTTATATAACTGGGTGAATTTGAAGGACGGGGTATCTCAGTAAGGAAGCAAAAATTCAAATTCAGAGTTGGCACCTCTGGGAGAATAAACCCGCTTGAGGTCGAGGGTTTTTTGTGACTCTGGAAGATACGAGTGAGTAAAATACCAGAAGATGAATGTGGGGTTCCCAGAGGAATGCTCCGGAGGCCAGGGTGAGGAGCTTAAGTTGGAAGGTGGTGGCTCCATGGTGAGGTGCCAGGTCATTTTGACTTCTAAGATGTAAAGCTGGAGATAATGATAGGGTAAGTGGAGGGCTGTTTATTTGCTCATTTATTACATCCTATTGCAAGCCTCATGCCCTCTGGACAAATAGTAAAAAGAAATGTCCTACAGGGGGAATCATGCAGTGATAATGCCAGTGCTCTCATTTCCTTGAAGAAATGGGTTTTTCTTCGGGACTTATTCAGCTAGTTTATTGAGTGCTCTGAATTGGTGTGTATAGGGCAAGTACTTTTATTTTTCATTCATTTTTTCCCCCTTATTCTCATCTTGATTTGTAGTTATTCTAGTTTTTTTTCCCCCTTATGTTTTATAACATCTTGGGCAGATTCACAGTATTCTAATTACTTTCAATGTTTGGGAAAACTTCTAATATATGCTAATTTATGCTTCATGAAAACGTTAACTTTGCCCTATGTGACTCTTCCCTGCATCCAAATTCCTTCACCAGGAAGCCATCAGTACTCTAAAGAAATGCCTCCTCTTCCTCCCCCCCCCCTTCCTCCATCTTCTCCACCCAGATTTTTGCATGAACAGGAGCTAGGAAGGAAAGAGGAAGTCAGCTTGGCCAAGCTCTTCTCTCACAGCTGGTATCACTCTGGGCCTCTTGGGATGGCTGGGAGGAAGGAGTCATACATTGGGAAATGTCCAACAACCAACACTTTGAAAAATGCGTGTGCATATTACAGTCCTAACAGTATTAAAAGCTAAAGCTGGCAATATAACTCAGTGGTACAGTGTTTGCCTAACATATATGAAGCTTAAGGTTCAATACCCAGTACTACAAAAACAAAACAAATAAAGCCCAAACTGTGTTATTATTTCTCTCAGTTTCCTCTCTGTTGCTGTGGCAAATAGCATGACCAAAATGACTCAGGGGAGGAAAGGCTTTATTCCAGGTTATAGCTGTCCTTGAAGGAAGTTAGGGCTGGAAGTCAAGCATGAATTGAAAATAAATACCATAGAGATATTGTATCTGCTGGCTTACAAGCTTATGTGAACTTCCTTATACAATCCATGATTACCTGCCCAGGGATTGGTACCAGCCACACTGCCCTGCGCTCTCCTACATCTATTAACAAGCAAGATAATCCTCCACTAACATTCCAACAAGCTATTAACAATCTAGTTTGAGCAAGACTTCAATTCAAGCTCTTTCTCATATGACTCTAGGCTAGGCTGTGTTATTTTGACTGTTAAAACTAACTGGGATGCTATTTTATAATTATTTGGAAATTTACAAAATTTATAAGATGATTTTTATTGATTTAAGTGATAAGTAATAAAATAAATGCACACTACACTTTACCGCAAATACAAATATAGCTGATTGTTTCTCAGAGTGCTTCAAACTCATGTATGTAGCCAGCTTATATTTCTAATAACAAGCATAGTGGTGTTATAAGTTTTGTTGACATTTTAATTTATGTTAACATGACAGAAGTAAAACACTGAAGAAATATCTTGGGAACTTACTCATTAATCAATGACAAGAGTGAATTATGTGTCAAAATAGATAATAGTTTTGAACAATAGAAAGATTATTTTTTCAGTTTTGCGGCCATTCACAGCATGGCAGCTTTAAATATACTTGTACATTAATCTGTGTTGTTAGCATTTTCTCACCTATAAACCACAGCTCAGTCATTTATTTTTTTAAACAAGGAGCCAAATACATACATATTTTACGGCTTTATGGGGTCTGCTTTGAGTCTTTAGTTCTGCAATTAGGCTACGGAAAGTATTATATTTCTAAGTAAGACTTCATTTTGTAAACTATGAAGACTGCAGTTAACTGACACCTGATGTAGATAGTCCATAAAGCGACAAGCAGTGATTTGATCTGTTGTATATGTCAGGCTCCATGGTACAAATACTCTCACCCTGGTTGGTTGCAAGGTGCTAATATGGTGTCACAAAAGACAGAGTTGGTGAATAATACTCTTTGTGCCAGAAATAATACTTAAAGAACTGCTATGGTTTGAAGGCCTAGGTAATGTCGGATTGCCAGCTCATGGGTTTGACAAAGTGATTAGATCATAAGGGTTTTAACTTTATCATTCACAAATTTGTAGCTGAATGGACTAGTAGGAGGTGTTAACTGTTAAAACGACACAGCCTAGAGTCACTTGAGAAGAGAGTCTCAATGAAGAGAATGCTCTGGAGAGACTGTCCTGCGGATGTGTCTGTGGAGGATTATATTGTTAGTTGATATTGGAGGACCCAGACCACTGTGAGTGACATCATTCCCTGGCAGGTGGTCCTGGATGGTATAAAAAAAGTCTAGGGAAGCATGAGCATGTGAGAAAGGCAGCAAGCAGAATTTTTGCATGGTTCCTGTTGTTTCTTTCTGGTGAGTTTCTGGGTCAGAGATGATGTTGTGTGGCATAATGAGGTCTGCCTTCAAGTCCTACCTTGACTGTAATAAGTCAGTCATGAAAGGACCAGGCTTGTACATATTCCAGGGGATTCAAAAACTGGACACAGATATTGGGTAGGAAATGACAGGTGTAGACTCAGAAGCTGGGAATCCACATTTTGCTACAAGTAAAATAAAGCAAGCCAGTCTGCAGGAATAAATATTTTTTATATTCCTCCAGAAGAAACTGTTTATTGACCAAAACAAAACAACAAAACACAAATACAAACAAAACAAAACCCAAACCATAGACCACCATAAAACAAACTGTGCTGCAGTGACTGCTTATGCCGAGAGAGCCCAAGTCATTAGGGTTCACGACACTAAACTTCGTTTTGTGACTTAAGAATTTAATACTATATATTTATATACTTAAAAAAACAATGTCACCACTTCTTAGGAAAAGTTCTTTTTTAATGGATAAATTAATTTATGAATTTAGACATATTTATTGTTGCCATTTTGGAATGTAGCACTGCAAATGTGAAGGCAATTTCTTGAAACTTTTAAAACATACCTAGAGTCCATTTTTAGCAAAAATATAAAATTGAAAAAAAAGAACACTGAAACCTAAGAAGTAAGTTAGCAATCCAACCATCTCCTTTCTCTTATAAATTTCAATCCTCTTTCTTTCTTTCTTTCTTTCTTTCTTTCTTTCTTTCTTTCTTTCTTTCTTTCTTTCTTTCTTTCTT
>NC_034604.1:53932667-53949049 GCF_900095145.1 Mus pahari | reverse complement strand
CTCTCTCTCTCTCTCTCTCTCTCTCTCTCTCTCTCTCTCTCTCCCCCCTCTTTCTTCCTTGTAGTAGTTTGTTGCCTCCTATTTATCACAGGCTTACATCTAAGTCAAAGTCACAATCTCCTGTCTCCTTTCCCCGATAGTCTAGATTATTGGTATGTGCTACCATTCTAGGCTCTTTGCATTTAGTTTTCACTAAAGAAAATAAATAAAAATAGACTCAACTCTTAGAAAAATTTTATATATTTGTTGAAAATTATTTTAGAAATGCTTCAAATTTATTGGGATTTTTTTTTACCTTTTCTCTCTGTTATAAATACTCATGCAAAATATTTATCTGCAAATATACACTTGTCTTATGTCTTAGTCACTGTTCTATTGCTGTGAAGAAACACCATGACCAGGAAACTCATAAAGGAAAGTATTTAGCAGGGGCTTACTTAATGCATTATCCTCATGGCTCATGGCAAGCATGGCAGTGAGCAGGCAGCCTGTGGAACAGTAGCTGAGAGCTACATCCTGATCCATAGTGAGAGAGGAGGAGAGTGACACCGGGTCTTGCTGAGTACATTTCCTCCAACAAGGCCACACCTCCCAATCCTTCCAATCCTACCAAACAGCTCCACTCCCTGGTGACTAAGCATTCAACTACATGAGCCAATGGGAGCCATTCCTATTCAAACCATCAGATCATCCAAACTCATTACTGATTTTAAATAGAAATAAAATATTAACACCAGAATTTGTTCAAGTTTGACTTACTTATCTGACTGTATTTGTTTGTTTATACAGAGGAAGGGTCTGATCAAGTCCTTGATGTGTAATCAGACCCAAGCAGTTGCAGGTTAACCAAGGATTGAGACAACAGGGAATGTGATGGCTAAGGAAACCCCATTCTACAAGGAGGACACCTGCGACAGAATGGTTAACAACCTTTCCCTTGGCCTATTCTATGCTACAGGCCTTTAATTGGTAGCTTTGCTAGTTACAATTTGAAAAAAAAATTGGGTTACAAGGAATTCAACAAATTTGGCTTTAAAATGTAATCAGAGGCTGGAGAGATGCCTCAGGGGTGAAGAGCACTTGTAGTTCTTTCAGAGAACCCAGGTTCAATTCCCAGCACCCACATGGTAGTTTATAATCATCCATAACTTCAGTGCCAGGGGATAGGAATCTTTCTTCTGATCTCTGTGGGCACCAGACCTGTGTATATCATACAGCAAAAACATTCATGCACGTAAGATAAGATAAATAGTTCTAAAAACAAATACAAAATCAGAACTAAGATGTAATCACAGAGAGTAAAATTAGAGTACATATGAAACTTATCACTGAATGTGAAAACTATGGCAACCATTGTACATAGTAGGTGACAGGTCACTACTTTGGAGATGAGAGAGAGAGAGAGAGAGAGAGAGAGAGGGAGAATAAAACTGAACCATACAAACAAGAAGGTGGTGTAGGCAGAAGATCTTCCAACTGGTAATAAGGACACATGCTCCACTATGTTCATAGCAGCTTTATTTATAATAGCCAGAAGCTGGAAAGAACCCAGATGTCCCTCAATAGAGGAATGGATACAGAAACTGTGGTACATTTACACAATGGAGTACTACTGAGCTATTAAAAACAATGAATTTATGAAATTCTTGGCCAAATGGATATATCTGGAGGATATCATCCTTAGTGAGATAACCCAATCACAAAAGAAGTCACTAGATATGCACTCACTGATAAGCGGATATTAGCCCAGAAACTTAGAATACCAAAGATACATTATGCAAAACAGAAGAAAACCAAGAAGGAGGACCATTGTGTGGATACTTCATTCCTCCTTAGAATAAGGAACAAAATACTCATGAAAGGATATAGGTACAGAGACAAAATTTAGAGCTAAGATGAAAGGATGGACTATCCAGAGACTACCCCATCCGGGAATCTATCCCATCATCAGCCACCAAACCTAGATACTAATGCTCATGCCAGCAAGATTCTGCTGAAGGGACCCTGATATTGCAGCCTCTTGTGAGGCTATGCCAGTGCCTGGCAAACACAGAAGTGGATACTCACAGCCAGCTATTGGATGGAACACAGGGTCCCCAATGGAGGAGCTAGAGAAAGTACCCAAGGACCTGAAGGGGGCTGCAACCCTGTAGGTGGAACACCAATATGAACTAACTAGTACCTCCTGAGCTCGTGTCTCTAGCTGCATATGTAGCAGAAGATGGCCTAATCGGCCATCATTGGGAATAGAGGCCCCTTGGTCTTGCAAACTTTATATGACCCAGCACAAGGGAAGTCCTGGGCCAAGTAGTGGGAGTGGGTGGGTAGGGGAGCAGGGGCGGGGGGGGGGTATAGGGAACTTTCGGGATAGCATTTGAAATGTAAATAAAGAAAATAATAATAATAATAATAATAATAATAATAATAATAAGGTTCAAAAGTAAAAAAAAAAAAAAAAAAAGAAGGTGGGGTAGGGTCATTTGGTGGGTGAAGGTGCTTTCTGAGGAGGTCTGACAAAGTGTGTTCGATCTTGGGACCCAGATTAAAAGTCAGATGCACTGGCAGGTATTTGTAACTCCAAGACTTCCTCAAGGAGATGGTGACAGGAGAGTCAGTCACAAGCTCAGGAGTCAGCTACGCTGAAGGACTCTGTGCAATGGCAAACATGACAATTGGTGATAGGCTCTGCCTCAGCTCGATGGAAGGTGAGAATTGACGCCTGCAAGTTGTCCTCTGATCTCCACATGCATGCTAGTTACATGCATGAACCTGCACTCACACAATAAATAAAAATTTATTTACAATTATGGACATGGGATCATGATATACAAGATGAAAACACTAGATACATTGGCAATTATTCAAAGAAAACATAAAATGTCCTCATATGCTTTGTATGAGATGTAGTGGACCTGCTTGGCTTAAAGTACTGCCACCTGTTGTCTACATCGGGACTTCAGCATCTTCAACACTTCACAGCAGTTATTTGCAGTCACATGAAGACCAACTCATTTCAGTTATCTGCAAAAACTCCATTAGAGCATGTGGCTCACACTTAGCCTGTGAAGTGGATGGTGCCAGAGAGGATGACAGGGCCACTCCTGAAAATGCTGAATATTTTATTTTTGCAGAATTTTGCACTGTGCCAACCCACCCTTTATTAAAATCAGATTGCTAAAGGTTTAACACTTGAGTGCACTTGAATAAATGCTAGCAGTCAGGCAAAGAAAGGCCTAAGGAGGGATAGATTAATTGGTAACGATTGGGGGATGGATATAGAATAGTAATTATAACTTTTCCAGAAGCTCCTGCCATAGGAAAGCAACGAGCTAATTCACCTATAGTATCTGCATGTAGTGGTGGGTACGAAACAGACTACACTGAGTTTGCATTATATTAGTTTTTAGTTTCATTAGATTTAAATGGTCTATTCCTTGGGTATTAGCAACCACTATGAATGTCTGAAAGTATTTTAAAAGGATTTCTTAAAATAAGATGCTTCATAAAATGCATTGGGACAGTGATTATAAGAATATCCTTCAAATGAACAGGTCTTCATCATAAACAAAACAAAACAAAACAAAACAACCCACAGACCTCAAAAGAAAACCAGCAGTAACAGAAAACAAAAATGAGAACTTTATCCTAGATGTGGAGAAATCAAGCATTGGCTAGGAATGCAAAAGTGCAGTCACTGTATAAAAAACATCCAGGGATCTATCAAGAGGCTAACAGCACTACTGTAAGACCAAGAACCTTCTTCTCTGTCTGAAGGAAAGACTCTAACAAGTCCTTTATGTCAAAGCTCAAAGCAGCATTCCCCATGATAGTTGAAACGTAGAAACAACCAAAGTGCCTGTAGACTGAAGAAGAGTTGAGTAAGATGTGGTGCGTGTAATGGGGTAATATTCAGTCTTGAAAAGGCATTCTGATAGCTACTACAATGTGGATGAGACTTGGGAACTTTATGGTAAGTAAAAGCCAGTCATAGAAGACCTAATAGTCTATGATACTGCCTGTCGAAGAAAGTCAAATTCACAGCCCTGGGAAGCAGAGTGGTAACTAAAAACTAGAGAGTGAACAATAAGGACTTACTATTTTATAGTACAGAGAGTTTCAGCCTGTGATTATGAAAATGTATAAGGGTCATGCTGGTTTCATGACAATATAGATACATGTAATGCTACTGAATGGTGCACTTAGAATGGTTAAAACAGTAACCATTGTTACATATTTTTTCCATAAGAAAACTTCATACTGAAAACATTTATTTCAAAATGTGATTTGAGCCTAAAACTTTTTTTTTTCCCTAAAACTTGATAGTATTACCACACTTGGATTTTGGGTTAAAAATCTCTATTATCTGATGCTTCTTGAATGATAAAATGGAACACATTTTGTAGTATATTCTAATAGTGGATATAAAGCTCATGCAAGCAGGAGTTGAGGTCAATATGGTGCAGAGATCTCTCTTCATGTAAGAGGCTGGAGTGTCTTTGAACAACCAGATCCAATTTCTGTAGGACTTTTAGGGGAGCTATATGAATGCTTAGAAGGTGCATCTTTGTCTCAATAAGGAACCAATTTGAAAGGAGAATAATCAAATCATCTGTCTATATTGCATCAATCATAATTGGGTATTTTTAAGTGATCTCATTATTTTATGAAGGGCTTCCCTTCCCTATCCTTTGTAAAACCCCGAGATTACATTTCTAAAGCTGGCCACACAGGTCTATTTCCTTATTTGGCCACTTTCATATACCTGACTCATTCCTGAGACTGATCACTGAAGTCCAACTATCAAAAAAATAATAAATCAAGGTACAGCAATCAAAATACTCAAGTAGAACTCACCAACACATCCTTGCGCATCCTCACACAGACCTCTCCCTTCCCCCCCCCTCTTAAAATTAACACTTGCAAAGCTATTTGCTGCTATTTCTGCCTGATTCAGACTCAGTCACTTTGTCTCTTTGCCTTGCTTAATAAAGGATCTGTTTGTGTTTGGAAACTGGTGTTTGGTTGTGGTCTGTGCCTAGTAGGTGGTCCAGAGGGGAGCACCCTGCAGTACACAGGTCCTTTTATTTTATACTTTTAATATTTTCTACATCTAAATGCTCTACAAAGGGCACATTAAAATAAATCCAATATGATTACTGTAAAGGTCCTGTTCCAAAAGTATTTATTTTGTAATTCAGAATGGATATAAAGAATTTATGAAATTAAGCAAATAAAATGTTTTCACAACCCTTTATGTATGGAGTTTTGCCAACCTTGGCTTGGGAGCTAGAACTAATCAGAGAGCAATCTTTCACTGTAGATAATGAACAGCCTCATTTTGTTCTGTTGTTCCTTTGGTATAGAAGTACTCCATGAAGTTGGAATAGTTGGTTTCTGAAGCTATTGGCAGGAGTCTCATTGATGTTATCCTCAGAGATTGTCCTGGCAGGATTTTATATCAATTTGATATAATCTAGAGTCATATAAAAGGAAGAAAATTGGGAAAATGCCCCCATAAGTTCATACTGTAGATAAGACAAGGACATTTTCTTAATTAGTGATTGGTGGGGGAGGACTCAGCCCATAACACTTGCTGTCACCCCTGGGCTGGTGGTCCTCAGTTCTTTAAGAAAGCAGGCTGAACAAGCCATGAGGAACAAGCCAGCAGGCAGCACCCCTCCATGGCCTCTTTATCAGCTCCTGCCTCTAGATTCCTGCCCTATTTGATTAATTGTTCTGACTCCCTTCAGTGATGGTCTATGATGTAAATAAAAGTGTAAGCTGGATAAACCATTTCCTTCCAAACTTGCTTTTGGCTATGATGTTTCCCCACAGCAATGGAAACCTTAGAAAATGTAAACTCAAAGGACTGAGGAGCTCAACTTTATCCCCAGCTGTGGCTGGATGAGTAGCCCTAAAGAGTATCCTTGCTCTCTGTGGTGCCAAAGGGTCTGAGTTCCTTACTGGGACAGTAGAGTTGTTTTGCTATGTGGAGGAGTGATTGTGAGCACAAGCTGTGGATGCAGGATGCCTTGATTCAAATCCCAGCTCCACTTACAGGATCTTTCAAAGTCTGAACCCTCATTGGAGCATCTGTGAGAATCACATAAGGCAACAACCCTCTTTGTACATTACACACTATCAATTGCATCTTTATCTTTAACTCTATGGAACTGACTTCATCCCTGCACTGGTCACAGTGTTGTAAAATGTTGTTGGAATTCACAGTCTCGGTGCTTTGAAATGTGCATGATACTCACTATCTCAGGGCTCTTAAGTCTGCATGGAGTTCTGAAAGATGAGCTGAAGGTGGGTGTGTGAAGCAAGGAAGGGACATTAGTGGCTACAAATAAGTGTAAATACCTTGGAGTTATTTGAATAATTCATCGTTTTATAGTGATCAGGCATGACCATGTGGCTCCATATAAAAAGCAGGCATTCGTCTCAGTAAGTGCCATGTTTGCCAGTCAGTTCCCTTCCAGTGCCCACCACAGTCACATACAACAGAAGTAACAACATAGAGAGAGACAAATGATTCAGGCTGGACAAAGAATTCAGAGGCTGCCAACCAGAGACAGCTGCACACTTATAACTTCAGTGGTTCTCAACCCATGCCTCGCAACCCTTTGGGAGATAGTCGCATGATCCTTTCATCTAAGACTACTGGGAAACACAGATATTTATATTAAAATTCATAGCAATAGCAAAATTATAGCTATGAAGTAGCAAAGAAAATCATTTTATGGTTGGCACTCACCCCAACCTGAGGAATTGTATTATAGCGTCATAACATTAGGCTGATTGAGAAACACAGATTTAGAGCATCAGCAAAAGGATAATTTGGATCAAGACAGTTTCTCTTAGAAATTGGAATGGGAAACTAAGATGGACAGGGATGATGGAGGCTGCTCACGATGCTTTGTGATAGAGCAAACAAAGATCAGGTGTGAAATCAGAGGCAAGTTAACAAGTGAGCAGTGAGGATGTCGCTCAGTGTGCCATGCCAGGCTAGGTTCAGATACTGGCTTTCAGCGGCAGTGGCTCTACTAACTCTGAAACAAAAAAATATATTTTGCATCACTTTTCTCATGTAAAAAATGGCTGATAATATACTATCTTTCAGTATCGTCTTAAGGAAAAGAGGCAGTGTGTTGGTTTGAATAGAAATGGCTCCATAGACTCATGCATTTGAATGCTTAGCCCACAGGGAGTGGAACTATTTGGAAGCAAGGCCTTGTTGGAGTAGGTGTGGCTTTGTTTGAGGAAGTGTGTCACCATGGGGCGGTCTTTGAGATCTCCTGTGACCAAGCTATGTCCAGTGTGGCACACAATCTCCTTCTTCTGCCAGCAGATCAAGACGTAGAGCTTTTATCTCCTTCTCCAGCATCATGTCTGCCTGCATGCCGCCATGCTTCCCAATGTGATGCTAATGAACTAAACTTCTGAAACTGTAAGTCAGCCCCAATGAAATGTGTTGATTTATAAGAGGTTGCTGTGGTCCCAGTGTCTCTTCACAGCAAAGAAACCCTATCTAAGGCAGTCAGTTCATGTTAAATAACAGCTCAATCCCTGGCATGTGCTTCAGCGCATATCAGATGTTAGCTATTGTTTAAATTCACTCCACTCAGTTGTACTGGTGCTGCCTCTGCTCCCTCTCCAGCTGTATCTGTTATGCATTTCTGTTAATCACATTACTTCACAGTTTAAATATGCCAGAACACTCCTGAGTAGGACATATGGTCTCTACATGGCATAGAGGGAAACAGTTTATCACTGAGCATTGACCCGGGACCCCAAAACCACTATTGTCATCTATAAACACTAAGCCAACACCCAAAGCTATGGGAACCCACTTGGGTGTTGTGAGTTTTTTTTTGTTTTTTTTTTTTTTAATTTATTTTATTCTTTATAGTTCTCTCTACAAACATTTCAAACTGATTTTAGGGTTTATAGAGTGTTACTTGCCATTGCATCCACTTTTTTTTTCTTTTAGGGAGCAATCCTTATTTTGAGGGTCAAGATTGGTACCTCAAGTAAGTCTAGCTTGCTGATGAATCCTGGCAAATACTTACAAAGTAGCAGCTGTTTGAGGAATAATGATATCAGATTTATTTTAGTTGACACAAGGGGTAAATAAGAAGTTAGTTACATGAATAACAATTTAAAAGATGTGGGATTTAAGGACTACAAATGGGGCTTGATAGAAGAATTGACTGTTCAAAACAATTGCTTTAGATTGATAACCAGGACGATTCTGTTTGCTGCCTTAAGTGTCAGAAAAGCCTGTTATAATTACTTAACTTATGTCAATGAGGTTAATTTTAAAATCAAAGCGTACTAATAACTGGATGATTCATTATCACTATTATGGCTGAAGGAAATAAGACATCAGAAGAATGGCACATTCCTCATGTGGGCTGGACTAAGTCATGTGGTTACATGTGATTATGCACTGAGGAGGAAGGTTACTGGTTCTAACTGCTATGTGGATATGGAAATCTATTACGTGTAATGAAACTGTAAATTGAAATAATTTGCAAAGACTAGTAATGCCAAAACAGATGAAAACACAGTGTTTCTTCTATCCTAAGAAATGTTGACTTGAAAATCTAATTGTTCAATTAGATTTTTTTTTTTTTTTTGAGATAGCATTTTTCACTATGTAGCTCTGGTTTGCCCAGAACTCACGATATACCCCAGGCTAGCCTCTAACTCACAGAGATCTGCCAGCCTCTGCCTCCCAAGTACTATAATTAGAATTTTTAATAGTTTACACTTTTTTCATTTATATGCATTATTTTTTTGGTGGTCACACAACTGCTGCCTAATAAAGGCACATTTCCTTACCAGGCTGAACTTTTTCTCTGGAACATCCCTGCAATTATGAGGGCCAGACAGGGCCTATTCCTTGGCACCCATCAGGTCGGAACAAGTCAGGGTCTCCAGATCGTTGCTTCTTTACATCTATGTGAAAGCACGTTTTATTTTCTCCAAGGGAAAATGGAGGAAGTGATGTGCAGCTTATGATAAAAGCAGTTACAGGTATCACCCCCCCTTCCATCTTCTGGAAAAATCAAGACAAAATAGCAAGCTTGAGCTGAAAAAGAAAGCAATCGCACTTATCTGAGGCTGGCATATGAGTTGTCGCAATACCAAGCTTTATTTATCACTCTAGCATGATCTACTGTTATTTGAATAATATGCAGGCTCACTACTCCATTGCCAGGGAAAATGGAATTTCCTGTTTGGGAAGTAAGTTATCTCTTGACACTTGACGTATTTTATTTTTAACCTTCTTGCTCTTCATTGATCTTGAAAATTTACTCATGGTGCTGTATTTCAAGGAAATAAAAAATTTGATGGGCATAAAACTCTAACTCATCAAAACCATTTTTTCAATATGAATCCAACTTTGCATTAAGAAAACACTATATACCTATCCAAATACACGATCTAAAAGTTGGGGAATATATAACAAATTATTCATTATAGTTCTATTACCTCAATGGATGATAACAGAGCTTATATGGTAATTCTTCTTGTTAAAATATTTAAAGAATTCCCCTTAACACATTAGTATTATAATAAGAAAATAAACAACAAATATCACAAGAAAAAAATTAAAAAGATAAATTGTTCCCTAAAGAAGATGTAAAATTGGGAAGAAAACACATACAAAGTGTTTAAAATCATTAGACATTAGGGAAATGCAAATAAGAAAACATGAAATTCCATTGCTATAAAACTGTCAAAATGTATAAAATAAAAGATTGACAATATCAAGTATTTACTTTGCAGAAGAAATGGAGTTCCCACGCATTGTTGCTTGGAATCTAAAATGGTGTAGCTCTGTCAGTTTTTTAAAACAATAAGGCTCTGTAGCAACCCCATGACATGACTTAATATTCCCACTTCTGGATATTTACTCTGACCTGGAACCAAACATTTCTAGTGACTCTATTCAAATGTCCACACCTGCGAATTACTCTCATGGGTGTCCATGGGTGAGCAGGTAAGTCATGGTATATTCACTGCGAGGTTCTTCTCAGCAGCATGAAGAACTGCTACTGCGGTAGCTGCAGCAGCCAGAGCAATCAAGGGGAAAGATCGAGTGAAAGAGACCAGTTCCCAGGAACTGACCACACTGTGTGATTCCATTTATATGCTAGTCTTGGAAAGACTGCCAATAGTGACAAGAGAGTGAGAGGTTAGCGATTGGGAAGGAGGGAATGCAAAGGGATAGCATGAGAGGGTGATTTTAAGCAATGAGACTGTTGTATCCTGACTGTAGTGGTGGCTATACAGATCTACATTTAAGTTAAAATAGTTACATTTAGATGTAAAAATCATCCTTTTATTGCATGTTATTAAAAATTAAACAGAATCAGAAATAAAACAACTATTGACCATTTTTCGAGCTCCAGTTGTTTTCCTAACACTGACTTTCCAGTCTGGTCGAATTCTCTCTGAGTCCCACTTTGTTCTCTGAAAAGTTGTGACTGAGTGTACCATTTATCATTGCATTCTTATCAGCAACAGGACTCACTTCCCAGATCGATAATTGTACTTAGAATAACAGTATGTGCTGCCTACATCATTTATCACAGGCGCTTATCAGGGATTGGTTTGCACTGTTGTCTTTCTTTCTGGTGGTCTTGTCTTGTTTCCCCAAGAAGACTAGAAGCTGCGTTTATTGTTATGTGCAACACCGTTTCTGCCTATGACAAAGAGAGTTTCATCTTTCATTCAAAATTTATTTTCAGACAATGCAATAAAACCTTGTACATTTACAAGAGGTATCCAGAATCACCTAAACTAGGTGGCACACACTTGTAATTCCATTCAGAAGACTGAAACAGAAATGATTGCAAGTGTGAGGCCAGCCTAGCCTACACAGTGAGCCATCTCAAAAAACCAAGGTCTTTCTAGGAGCTATCATAATGGTGGGTTATAGTATGTGTGAAGGAGAAGAGTCATGATTGTGAAGAATGGGCTGGCTAGCCCAAAGAGAGTAATGCAGAGGAGCAGAGGAAAATCTCAGAGAGATCCAGGACAGCTCAGACTGTATAGAAATGGAAGGGTGGCCCAGACAAAGCAAGTCAGCAGTCCCAGGCTCCAGGAATGGTGTCCAAGCAGCACCTGGGAACCAGAGACCTTATGCAAAATGCAAGCAAGCAGGAGGCCCTGTGGGAAGAGGCCAGCAGTACTGACCATGCAGTTCTTGCAAGCTGCAAATCCAACTGCGATTTCAGTGAGACAAGATCTCTTCCAGAGCAACAGGTCAGCAGCAGAGAGGAGGTCCATTTTATCACTCCCCGTTGCTCAGGGAAATGGCTTGGTGCCACTTTGAGAAAGTATCGATTGTTGAAACCCAGATGCCCCAGGAATCCGATAATAAGGAATAATCTCACATCTGGAAGTTTGAAATAAAGCATTCCCAGGCCTTGGGTGGGAGAAAGTTGCAAGAGGTGGTTGTGCAGGCCAGGTGTTAACAAATCAAGAAGTTCTGACTGAAGGAGCCTTTATGCTGACAGGGAACTGTAAGGAAATAGCACTGCTTTTGGGGCTAAGAGTTGACATTACTAGAGAATAACTGGAGATTCCAACAGTCTTGAGCCCATAGGAGTCTGGCTCACAGACTGAAAAGCCATATGTGGCCAGCACAGGCTGGAGGTATGCAAAGGATAGAAGCTATGGAAGGTAAGACAACCTGGACACCTGTGTTGATATATACTCCCTAACCTCAGGAAGACAAGAGTTTCTGTGCTCAATGGCACCCCTTCCTCATTAATCCTTTGCAGATCCCAGTTTCTGAGGACGCTGTGAGAAGTTGCTATAACACCTCATCTTCCATAGTTTTGCTGGCTTTTCCCCATTATATTTTCAGCTTTTACTTGTTTTGAGCATTAGTTTGACTTTATTTTGTATTTACAAAGAACATTTGTGTTGTTGTTTTATTCTCTAATTTTCTTTATACATTTCTAATTGTTGGATAATCTTTTTTTTTTTTTAAAAAAAAATTTGGCTCTTTATGCTTCCACTTTATAACTTTCTTCTCTACTCTTTTTTTTACACTTCTTTTCTAAGGCATATATATATATATATATATATATATATATATATATATATATATGTATATATATGGCAGAGAGAGAGAGAGAGAGTGAGAGTGAGAGAGAGAGAGAGAGAGGTGGAGAGGTGTGTGTGTAGAGGTCATAGGACACATTGTGGGAGTGCGGGAGTCAGTTCTCTTCTTTAACATGTTGACTCTCAGTATTCACTGAGCCATCTTGCTGTTTTGCTTGTCTCTTATTTACCCTTGTTTCTTGTATATATTCCCCCTTCCTCAATACCTGCCTTCACTTATTTAATGCATTTTTTTTTGCATTTACCCTAGATAATTTTGAACTTTAGAGCACATATTACATTATTTTACTATTCAATAGCTACTGGAAGTTAAAAGTAGGCTTTAATAAAATTCTGTGTTTCTACATAGTGTTTGATTTAGGATTATTTATGTTATTCTTGCAGCTCGGTTTTCTCTACATGATTCCAAGGCTTGAGCTTTCAAGAGTATATTGCTCACCGAGAAGAATCTCAAATAAAATGGGAACAATTATCCAAACAATGGATGTGTAAGTCCCAACAAAGAAAGACAAGGAATATGAAACAGCAAGGGAACACGACTCCATCGTTCTTCAGTTGCCCGATACCAAGGCACTGAAATGGGCCAAATGGCAGGTAAAGAGTGCAAGTTTTTATTTGTAGTGATGGTAGGGGAAGGAAGACAAAGCATCCAGAACACGGAAGAAACTCAGCAACACAGATGGGAAGCAGTTCCCCACTTTTCTCTAGCTGTTTGAAGCACTCTGACAAAAGCAACGTAAGGGAGAAAGGTTCATTTTGCTCTTTATTCAAGGAACAGTTCATTATGATGGAGCAGTGAAGGCACCAGGATTTTGAAGCAGCAGATCACATGGGATCCACACCAGAGAGCACCATAAGAATGTGCTCAGTTGGCCTTCTCTCTTTTATGTTCAGCCCAGGATCCCGACCTGGAGAATGGTGTCACCCACAATTAAGAAAGATCTTCACACATGAATTAATATAATCATGAAAATCAGAAGCTTATCTCCCAGGAGGTGTTTGTTTGTTTTTTTGCTTGCTTGTTGTTTTTGTCAAGTTGACAGCATTAACCATCACAGTAGAGAAATGGATGAGAAACTCAGGGATATGAAGGAAACTTATCATCAGTGTAGATGAGAGAAACAAATCATCAAAAACAAATACATACTTGAGCATATAAAAAAGATAGGGGCTGCTACAGTTATAGTGAGAGAATTTAATATTCACCAATAGAGAGCTCATCCAAACTAAGGGGCAGTAAAGAGATTTCAGAGTTAAATACTAACATGCAATTTTCTCTAAAATAGATCATATTTTATATAAAGAAAATTGTAACAAACAAATGTATCAATGTAAATTCTTATATTTAAGCAGAATGTGCTACAGGAAAACTAGAAATCAACAGGAAGAGAAACTACAGAAAATATGCAAATATTTGAATATTGAATAGTGCAATTGTGCTGGTTAGGATTTTATTTTATTTTTCAACTTGACACAAGCCAGAGTCATCTGGGAAAATGGAACTTCAATTGAGAAGAATGTGTCCATCAAATTAGCCTGTGAGGCAAGTTTGTGGAACAGTTGTTTGTGGAAAAATTTAGGAATTAACGAAAGAAAGAATTGGGTCTTAAAACATAGCAGTTTCATCAGTCCTTTAGCAACACGGATTAAAGCAAATGCGGGAAGACCCAAATGAGTAAAAGTCGATTTGAAAAAGTAGCAAGTACAGCAAATGCAATGAAATCCAAAAGATTGTTAGACAATATTTTATAGCTTATATCCCCCCCTCCCCCCCAAAAAAAACCAAAAACTTGGACATAATGGCACCCTTTCAGACACATACAGTCTATCAAGCTTAAATAAAGATGAAATAGACAGCACAAACAAACCCACACTGAACAAAATAGTCTCCAAACAAAGAAAAGGTAAGGACCAGAACAGTTACGTTCCAGCCTCATGCTTCCAGACCTTTCAAAATGAGCTAATACCAGATCTCCAAAAAATGTTCCATAGTCTAGAAGGAGTAATAATAGCATGAAGTTATTCTTTGAAATCAACATTGCACTGATGCTGACTGGGTAAGGACATGCATGACAAAAAGAAAACAACCAATTAATTTCCCCACTTACATCTTTTTAATAAAAGTTCTCAATAAAATTCCTACGAACTAAATTTATCAACAGCTAAAAAAAACCTCACAAAACAACTAAGCCAATATACACATAAATCAATGAATCTAATTATAAAATGCAGCAACCAAGATAAAGAACACATGTTCTGCTCAATTAATTCAAACAAGGCTACAGACATGATCATCATCATTTTATAATAAACCCCTTTTAGGAATTAAAAAGGAACATGCTTTAATCCCAGCACTCGGAGGCAGAGGCAGGCGGATTTCTGAGTTCGAGGCCAGCTTGGGCTACANAGTGAGTTCCAGGACAGCCAGGGCTACACAGAGAAACCCTGTCTCGAAAAATCAAAAAAAAAAAAAAAAAAAAAAACAAAAAAAAAAAAAAAAAAAAAAAAAAAAAAAAAAAAAAAAAAGAAAAGAAAGAAAGAAAGAAAGAAAGAAAGAAAGAAAGAAGACTAAGAACATGTATAGCAAATCTACAGTTAACATTATACAAAACGGAGACAAGTGAGAACATATTCACTAACACCTGGAAGACAGTGCCCACTCATTCTGTTTTGTTTTCAATAGAGTACTTAAAGTCTTAGGTAGGCAATAAGGCAAGAGAAAGAAATAAAATTGTATATAGATGAAAGAAAGAATTAAAATTGTCCCTATTAGCCAACGACTTATTTTATTTTTAAAAGACCCTAAAGACTCCGCTAGAAAAGTCTTGGATTTGATAATCACTTTCAGCAAAGTAGTAAGATAGAAGATCAATACAAATACCAGTAATTTTTCTTTATACCAATAATTTGTTGAAAAAGAAATCAGGAAAAAAAAAACATTCATACTAGCTTAAAACAAAATTAAACTAAACCAAAATCAACCAAACAAAATCACCTAAAGGTATACTAATCAAGGAGGTGAACGATACCCAATTATTACTTATAAACACTGGAGAACGAAATAAGAAGACGTTAGAAAGATCTCCAGTGTTGATGGATTGACAGAATTAATATTGTTAAAGTGAGCATGTTACTAAAACAACCTTAAGATTTCACACAATTTTCATCAAAATTAAAATGGCATTTTTCATAGAAGTAGGATAAAAAAAACCCACTAAAATTCACATGTATGAATCATATACATCATCAAATATAGACATCAAATAGCTAAAGCTATCCTTACAGGAGAAGGCAGTGCTGAAACCTTATGCGTATCTGAAACTACACTTCAGGACTATAGTAACAAAATAGTGCAAAGCCAGGCACATAGACAAGTGGTTGTTTTCCAAGGTGTGGTTTTTATTCTATTGTACAGCCATTTAATCTTTGACAACAGTATAAAAACCACACCTTGGAAAACAGCCTCTTTAGAAAAAGGGAACTATACAAGCAATTCTCTTTTTTTCCCAATTTTTATTAGGCATTTACTTCATTTACATTTCAAATGCTATCCCCAAAGTCCCCTATACCCTCCCCCCTCCTTCCCTACCTACCCACTCCCCCTTCTTGGCCCTGGTGTTCCCCTGTACTGGGGCATATAAAGTTTGCAAGACCAAGGGGCCTCTTTTTCCAACGATGGCCAACTAGGCCATCTTCTGCTACATATGCACCTAGAGACATGAGCTCTGGGGGTACTAAGGTACATTGAAGACCTTAGTGGAAGACTCAGAACTAATAGGAAAAAACAGGGAAACCAGTTGAAGTTAGAGTCATGAATAAAGGCTTTCTGAATTGGATACCAGTAACACAGGAAACAATGTGAAGAATTCACAAATAGTGACACAGAATTTAAAAAATTCTACACTACAAGGAAAATAATAGCAGAGTGAAGAGATAGTCCTCAGATTAAGAGAGAACCTTTGTCAACTCTATATTCAATAGGGATTTGATATCAAGGATCTATTATAAACTTCCAAGTTTAAACAGCTAAAATCCAAAATCATTCTGTCAATAAATGGACTAATGAACTTAATATACTCATCAAAGAAGAAATATAGTTAATCAATCCTCAAAGAGTGTTAAAAATCGTTAGCCCCCGATCGTCCTGCGCCTCTCCTGCCCAGGAGGGGTGTTCGCCTGGCGGCTGTCCGCAGGCTGATCCAGCGCCCAACACCTTGCCTCCCCGACCGAGGAGG
>NC_034604.1:53922673-53932630 GCF_900095145.1 Mus pahari | reverse complement strand
TATATATATATATATATATATATATATATATATGTGTGTGTGTGTGTGTGTGTGTGTGTATATATATACACATATAGATCAATATATAAACAATATATCACATCTATATGCATACACACACACATATATATATATATATATATATGTGTGTGTGTGTGTGTACACATACATATACTGATGATGTGTATATAAACCCATATAACCACTATGAAAATAAGGATGGAATTTCCTTCAAAAGGATACTTAGGAGATTATGTTCATCTTCTTTTTCTTTATTTTTGGTTGACCCTCCCTTACTTCCATTTAGGGATAGTTATAACTGGCCAAAACCTAAAGTCTCAAGAAAAGGCTTTAGTAAATGGAGATCTTTGATGGGGGAGGAAGTGGCGCTTATCTGGAATGTGGCTGGTACTACTGGAGGAGGGATACTGAGGCACAGGGACATGATTGTTTCTATAAAGAAGAGGACAGAGGAGCAGAAGAGAAAGTTTCCAGGAGAAAAAGTGAAGCATGAACATGCCAAGAATGAGAGTCTAGATCTTCTCCTAAGGTGCTGAGTACAACCTTGGCAAGGGAGAGGAGAAGTGTACCCTTTGAGCTAGAGATCAAAACGCTGTGCCTCAGGCTTCCAGATAAAAGCTACTGAGGAGAGCTTCCACTTCCAGCCGTGGGCAACCACTGAAAAACCTTTACAGCACCACTCACTTATAGATGCGGAGGTGACAGAAGGTGTGAAGAGTTAACTAGAAAGGATCACTATTCCTATCTATCCTAGCACTGAAGTCTGCAGTGGCCCAGAACAAATCTACAGGCTCCCAGTGACCCAGAGATCCAAGGAATTGGTGGGCAGAGAGTTCCATAGATGTGTAGGGGAATCAGGATCCTTTCTCAAAAGGGAGGGCCAAAAAGTTTCAACAAATTAGGGATGGAAGAGCATCATGCTGTTTGTGGCATTGGCTTTTTAATTGTAAAATGAGTCAAACACTTATTTGAAAGTCAGAATTCACTCATGGAATGGAGGAACTGCATGACAAACATTTAAATTAGCCTGCTTGTACAATTTACATCTTTCTGTCTGTCTGTCTATCTGTCTGTCTGTCTCTGTCTCTCTGTCTTTGTCTCTGTCACACACACACACACACACACACACACACACACACACACACACACACACACACACATTCAACCACCCAAAGGAATAAGCAATTGAGAGAGTTAAACACAAAGGGCCAATTTCAGAATTAAAATCCAGAAACTATTGAAAATTAGACACAAGGTAGACACGCGTAATAAATGTACAATGTTAACAGTCTCATCACTTAGGGATTAAGACCTAGCAAATGTGAAAAGGATAAAACCACCACAGATGAAAATGATTATGATAAATAAAACTAGAAACTAAAGGGGCTTTTATTTCTCATGAACATGAAGATCACATCTCATGGAGAAATGAACCACTACTTTGTAACTTATGTATACAAGGAAGAATGTTCCTAGAGGATTTACTTGGGAGGATCCCTAAAAACCATTCTAACTAGAGTCATCAAAAATATTACCTTAGTTATTAATTAAAATACAGGTTTTGGGGTTTCAGCAGCCCAATAACAGTTTCTGGTAGATTTTAGTATAGGGTATGTGTGGGGAATTGGGCTGTGCACAGACAGGCTGGTCTCCAGTTGAGCTGAGGTCTGAACCCCGGAACATGCTCCTAGAACTCTGGCTCTTGCCTAAGTTACTGCCCCCCACAGCCCCCACAAGAGAACCATGGACAGTAGTCACTTAGGGAATAGCCCAAGCTCATGACCTTCAGGCTAAACTCCTCTCCAGTTACCTAGCAACAGTAAAGACCATATAAAGGGCTGGTCAGCCCCACCTCACTCTCTTACTAGTCTCTCTCTCACTTCTCACTCTCTTACCTCTCACCCCTCACTCTCACCCTCTCTCTCCTCTCTCTTTGTCTTCTCTCTCTTTCCTTTCTCTTTGTCTTCTCCTCTCCTCTCTCCTCTCCTCTCTCCCTCCTACTCTCTTTCTCTCTAGCCTTCTCTCTCTTTCTCTCTTACCTTCTCTCTCTCTTACCTTCTCTCTTTCCCCCTTTCTATAATAAAGCTCTAAAACCATAGAGAGTCTCTGCTCATCAAGATCCGCTGCACTCACTCTCGCCAGTGTTGGGAACTTCTTCTCTCTCCTCTCTCTCCCATAACCCTGGCAGCTTTAGCAAAGTAGCTCTGGGACTCCCAGTTAGGGCTGCCCCTTGCCACCCTCCAAAGAGTGGATCAGAAACTTAGATGCCCACCCGGGGCTGATTGGAAGGTAGATAGCAGTCCTCACACATCTGACTGGCCAGAGCATAGGTGGAACTCTGGCGGGGTGTAGGTCTTCCCCTTCCCCCTCTTCCACAGGGCCCCCTTATTAGTTCCCAACAGGTATGCTATTGCATGATTTTATAATCAGCCAAAATTTGAAGACTCATACTTCGGTGAACAGATGATGAGTAAGTCCTGGTAAAATGATTGGATTCATGGACAAGAGATTTCTAGTAATCATCCATACAATGTCTAACAATACTTCTTATGTGTCATGCTATATCCCTCAGATTCTGGTGTCTCGCAATGGTGGTCACAGCTTGAGAATGACTGGTTAAATACTCGTTTTACAGGCTATCATTAGTAACCTTAGAGAAAAGGCTAGTTTCTCTATTGCATCTTTGCTGGCATCTTGCCATTACCATTAGAGAATTATGACAATATGGATAAAATAATTATTTCAGTGCTTTTTCATTATCTTTTATCCATCTGGAATCATAAGCTGGAATGTTCCTGGAGTTTCAGTTTAATGTCCCTCACAATATATGCCATGTGTGAGAGTGTCGTTAAAGCCTTGCTGTCATTTGTAAACATACGTGTTTAAACTCAGCTTTTTAATGCACCTACTAATGATGTGCAGTATTAAACATCTGCTAATGAAAGTAAAACAATGTTCTCTGTGTTTAGGCTTTCAGTTACACAAGAGAATCTTTTCTATGAAAATGACCATGGATAATTGAGTTGAGTGGGCAAGGATCTCCCCACCTGTTTCAGGTAGAATCACTCTGTGGGAGGAGACTGAGTAACAGAGTCGCTTGACTCCCCTTAGAGAATATTTTATTTATTTTTAAAATTGACATAAATTAAGAATTAGATTGAGACCTAATGGGCAAACCTGACAGAATGACTGCTTTCTTCTTTACTTTAAAGTTTTACTCCTAGTGGGGGGGAAAAAAACAACCAAAAAACAAAAAACAAAACACCCTTCATTCTAATAATTGTTTTGGAGGCTTTCTGTATTTCCCTGTGGTTCCACATGTGAGCGATAACAACCTGAACAGAGAGGATGCTCTGTGCCTTCTCAGCTGCCTGTATTTGGAAGGACAAGGAAGGTCTTGGCTGACAGACTTCAGAACCTAGAAACTGCTGACTTCTCCTGTTTCTAAAAGAAAGGCTGGCTGATAATCCCCCACCTCCACTAACATCGCCAAATCAGCAGATGTGGTACACGGACAAATCAATTTGCTCGACAGGTCAGACAGCCATTTAAGAATGAGAGTCCAGAATTTTATACACAGTCTCCTAACCTAGGCTTGCTCATGGAAATCAAGAAAAATAAAGACTTCTGATGGATACATTTCATATTTATTTATCTTTATTTAGGTACTGGACTGCACAGCTTTAAATCCTATTTTTTCCCCTGAAAAAGTCTACTAAGATGTGGAAAGATACTGAAGTAAAAATAACCATCTGTGACTAATTTTAAAAATATAATTAGATGTTAGATTGTTTTTCTCTATTCTTTTTAAAATGCAATATAATTTGTATTTATGTGAATTCAAACAGGGTGTTCTCACACAACAAAAAGTTCCAATGATGTGTGAAACCTGGTTTCAGCCCTGATGTTTAAGCTTTAGTAGAAACTTATATGGACAGATAAAAGGTGTTCCCAGTGGAGTGGATTCAGTTCTAAACATCACAAGTCTTTGCTTTTTTTCTTTTAAAATTTTTTTTTTGGTTTTTCGAGACAGGGTTTCTCTGTATAGCCTCAGCTGTCCTGTAATTCACTTTGTAGACCAGGCTGGCCTTGAACTCAGAAATCCAAATCCACCTGCCTCTGCTTCCCAAGTGCCGGGATTAAAGGCGTGTGCCACGACGCCTGGCTCTTTTTAATTTTTTATTGGATATTTTCCTTATTTACATTTCAAATGTTTTCCCTCTAAAAACCCCCTATCCCATCCTCCACCACCTGCTTCCCTGTCCTGGTATTCCCCTACACTGGGGCATAGAACCTTCATAGGACCAAGGGCCTCTCCTGCCATTGATGACCAACAAAGCCATCCACTGCTACATATGAGGCGTATTGGCATGACTGTCTCCAAACCACCAGGAGCAGAAAGTGCTTGCCTGTCTGTTTCTCTGGATTCTGAGCTTGCACACCCACACACACATGCTTAGCTGCATACTTCACATCTCCACATCCATCTCCCAGGAGCTTCTTAATTTTGAACACAACCATAATATTTATACCATATCCCATCTGTCCTCTCAATGTCTTTCAGCTTGAGTGTCTTCACCAGTCTCTCCACTGTCCATACTATACATATAAGTATACGCTCATTCTTTTATAACTGTGTCCCATCAATCTCCACAGTTCACCCTTACTTCCTTCTTTTCACCTAAGCCACCACTGTCTCTTGTGTTAGCTGACATAGAGTCTCCATGTGGCTCCTTTTTTGCTACAGTATTTATTGTTCCCAACCATGGGAACATTTCAAAGAGTTGGGCCATGCATGCTACTTATTGCTGAAAACCGACTTTCATAGTGTGTGTCACTGAACTGAGAATAACACTGAAGCTACTTTCCACTGTCTGTAAGACATGCATGCACTGTCCTTCCTACCCCTCCGCCCACTCCTTTGTCTTTCTGCCCTTTGTTCACTATATATATGCCATCTTAGCTTTGGATATTTCATAGAAAAATCAAGGCATTTCAAGTCATAGCCTTTCCAGTCTCTTTACATTGGGTATATTTTGGCTCTGCTTTCTTCAAATCCAATAGTCATGGTTGGGGTGGGGAATCTTGTCCCTGGGGTTTAACAGTAGCCAGAAAATGGTAAAAGAGGATGTATTTGCTTCCTATTGCTGCTCTAACAAGAAATCACACAGTCTTCTAGGTCACAAAAACACAGATTATAGTTGTGGATGTTGGGAGATTATTCATGGGCTTAAATGAAGGTGCCAGAAATGCTGCCCCGCTTTCTAGAATATTTAGGAGATAATAACTTCTCTTGCTCCTTGTGTCTTCAATGGCTACATGAACTGCATGTCTCAGAGTAAGTCACTCCACTTCCCTTGTCACAGGTCCTCTTTGTCCAATGACATCTGCTTCCCTCTTACAAGGATCCCATTGAAAGATTACCAACTTAACCATATATGTGAAGTTGTTTTTACCATGTACTATAAGATACTTATAGGTTTGGGGTTTAAGACTTGGGATCACTCTGTAGTCTATCACAGAGAGTTGTGTTTTCTTCTGTCCCTACAGTGTGAGAACAACCAGAGGAGCGAGTTTGGTCTTGAAAATGAAGATCCAGTCTGGATTACTCCAGCTTTGAAATAAAGCCCATTGAAGCCTGAGCAGTGTTTAGTGATTCTGCTGAGCAGGTGAGTAGCCATCACTCAACTTCATACATTTATGGAGTAGCTGCTATGGGCATGTGCACCTCCACAGTGCAATTTTCTCAGGGAATATTTCACCCTACTTGTTGACACTTTGTGAAATGTCATTTTATTCAGATTGTTTTTCATCTTGCTCTGTCCTCAAAGAAGTTGTGAAGTTTAGTGTTTGGCCATAGCATACATTTTTAAATATACTAGGGCCCGTGCATACTTATTTTTTATATATGAGAGTGGACCTGTGAGTCAGCACCCAGAATGGCAGGAATGAGGGAATGATACAAGGAACCAAGTCACAGAGACAGATCAAATTTCTTGGACTGACACCTGGGACATAAAAGACAGCGATAGCCCTGTTTCTGAGTTTCCAGAACATTCCATGTTGATTTCCCAGCAATTGTGTAATTGTTTGCTGACGTGTCACTGCCATTGGGATAAAATACTGCAGGGGAATGAGGTTTTGTACTTTGTTAGAGCCGTGCTTCTACAAAATGCTGCATTCTTTCTCCCATCCTGCCTCAGTTCTTCATTATTTAGTGAATATAAGCACCGGAAGTATAACTCATCTCAGACATCAGCATCTTACTTCTTGATCTTTCTACAGAAATGTAAAGTCATGAACTGAAAATGACACTGAAGGGACCCTTCATTTGTCTTTTTGATGAAAACTCCTTTCCTACTCTATTACTATCTTTTTTATTCTCTTGAGACAGGGTCTCTCATGGGCCCTGGAGGTATCTGTTTGTTTCCTTGGCTAGGTACAGGGCCAGGGAGACCCAGTGATTGTGTCTCTCTTTCCTGTCCATCTTATTTTTTAAGGCCAAGTGTAACTATTTTCAAAAGAAGTCTGCATCTCTCTCTTAGCCATTCAGGTAGAATCAATAGTTGTCAAATGCTAGCTTAGAAATTGCAGAGTTAATCAAGAAGGGCCAAGTGTGGTGTCCACAGTTGGGGTCAGTTCTAACAGCAGCTGACAGGAGTCAACACTAGGAGAGCTGACGAGGTCGGTTCAGACGGCAACCAATGGGGCCTACTGATGGCAGTCAGTGACTAGAGAAAAGAAAGAGGAAGGAAAATCTCTCTCTCTCTCTCTCTCTCTCTCTCTCTCTCTCACACACACACACACACACACACACACACACACACACACACTCTGAGTGGATGAAGCAAGGCAAATTCTAACAAACAGGCTCCAACCACTTCAACTTTTAACTTTTTCCCTTAGCCATTTTATATACCCAAAGAGAAAAATTTCTATGTAAAAGAAAATTACCTCATAACCACTTATTACAAATTTTCTAAAAACAATCACCACAAAAAATCATATTCTTCAAAACACATATTAAAGTCATCACACAAAAGGGGAATTTCAACAGGATTGTTGATTACATATTCTTATTTTGAAACTTATACCTAACTATACATTCCTCATCCATCTTTCTCTCCACAAGTTCATTATAACCACAAAGCTATAATTTTTATGTCATAGATTAACAAAGTTTAAGCAAGCCAAGTCTATGGAAGCAAGTTTTCCCTTATGCTTAGCTGAGGACAATTTGTATTTACTAAGAAACAGGTCATCTCTCTTATGTCTTATTTTTGAAATCTTTGTCAGCTAAACTGGCTAATCATCTGTTCTCTGATCTTATATTCACAATGAAATTACCTACTCTTTGTTCATGACCTTCCTTTATGTGGTGCACACTGAAATCTGTGGCCATATTGCAACATCATAAGATCAAGGAATCCAGGTCCAACGGAGTGCACTATCACCCAAAAAGTAATCATACCAAGCTTTCGGCAGTGACAGTCTTCGCATGACTAATCATGTCATGCCAGATATATGAGGAATATAGCAATAACAAACAAGAGAAGGCACATGAGTAGCAAGAAGCAATCCTAGGATGCTGACAACCCTGGGTCTGTGCCTCTTCAGGGTACACCCATCACAGCCTAGCAAAGTGGTGGACCATCTCCAGGAAGCCTACTTGCCCAGTGAAGCGCTTCCTGCATAGCATCCACTGTTGCGGACCCCACACTCCGTCTAGCAGAGGTGGGGCAAAGATGACATGACACATAAGCCAAGGTAGGGTTTGAGCAGCTTCCGCAGCTTCCCACTGCAGCTTCCTTTATTCTCTCTACAGCAGCTCTTGCCTCAGCTCTATTCCCTTTTTTATGGGGGATCGCCCAATTTATCCCCCTCATCCCTCTGCACTCGGCTCTCATCACTCTTCATCATCCAATCAGCATTCAGCACGCTCTGTACACAAGCCATGCATGCAGACAGGGTGTGCGTTGATAGGTCAGTGACAATATCATGCTGTATGATGCTATGTGTCAGGCGGGCAGCGGGTGATCACTCAAGTCCGCAGTGTGATCATTCAGGTGCGCATAATCAGGTTTTTGGTAAACAAGCAGGGAATCATGGGGCTTGGCAGTGAGTTAGGGCGCCTTCTTGGCTCATGGGGCCACAGCCGCAGCCACACCCGCTTCCCACAATCCACCAAATAGCACCACTTGTGTGCCCTTTGTTCATGGCAGGTTTTCTTCGTCACTGTCCAGCTTTTGTGCTTAGAAGATCTATTTCCACTAATATAAAACTATTTTTAATTTAAAGGTAAAAAATAAATTGTGTGTGTGTGTGTGTGAGTGTGTGTGTGTGTAAGAGAGAGAGAGAGAAAGTGTATGTGTGTGAGAGAGAGAGAGAAAGTGTGTGTGTGTGAGTGTGTGTGAGAGAGAAAGTGTGTGTGAGTGTGTGTGAGTGTGTGTGAGTGTGTGTGTGAGTATGTGTGTGTGTGTGTGTGTGTGTGTGTGTGTGCAGGTGTCCACAGAGGTCAGAGGCATCAGATCTTTCTAGATTTGGAGTTACCGATGGTTATGAACTGCTTGAAATGGGTCCTGGGCACAGAGTTCATCATGTCAATTGCAAGAAGAGTATGCACATTTTACCACTGAGCCACCTCTCCAGTCTACAATTGATAACTTTCTTTTGTGTATTAGTAGTAGTCAGGATCTTCTGCTAAATATAGAACCATAAAATAGAATCATTGTCATAATTTTGTATTGAAGATGATTTTTCTTACAGTATATTTTGATCATGATTTCCTCTCCCTCATTTCCTCCCAGGTCCTCCCTTCCTTCTTACTCATCCAACTCTATGCCTTCTTTCTATCTATTTTGAAAACAGGCAAATAAAAAGGTACCAAATAAACCAGAATAAAACAACACACACACACACACACACACACACAGAGAGAGAGAGAGAGAGAGAGAGAGAGAGAGAGAGTAAAAACACAAAATCAGAAGCAAATACTACGAGATATAAGCAACAAAACAAACAAACAAACAAGCATGCAAAATATCAGTAAAGTAAAACAATGTTCAAACATAGCATTGTGAGTAAAAAAACTTTAAACATACCATTGAATTGGTTTTGTGTTGCCTAACTACTACTTGACATGGGGTCTGTCCTTAAGTGTGTTTTTGTTGCTTGGTTAGATTCCTTTGGAGAAACCTAAGTTTTCCTTTGTGAACTGTTAACAGTTGGAGATGGTCTCTAGGTCCAATTCTTAATTGGGTTTGTGTTCACTTTTCATCTCAGCATTGAGACCCTATCTGGTGCAGATCTGTGCAGGCCCTGTGCATCCTGCCCTAGATTCTGTGAGTTCATATGTGTATCAGTCCTATTGTATCTGGAAGACCTTTTATTTCTTGGCATCTTCCATCACTATTTCTCTTACAATCTTTTTGCTTTCTCTTCCACATAGATCCCTGGGCCCTGAGAGGAGGGGATTTATGGAGACATCCCATTTAGGACTGAGTGTTCCAAGGTTTCTTACTCTTAGTACATTGTCTAGTTGTGAGCTTCTGTAATACTTCCATTGACTGAAAGAAAAAGTTTCTCTGATGATGGCTGAGAAAGACACTGATATATGAGTGTACCAGAGTCTCATCAGAAGACATTTTATTGCTATGCTTCTTTAGCAGAAACACAGAAGTATTTGATATTTCCCTAGTGTACTGGCTTGTTTTGTGTCAACTTGACACAAGCTGGAGTGATCACAGAGAAAGGAGCTTCAGTTGGGGAAATGCCTCCACAAGATCCAGCTGTAAGGCATTTTCTCAATTAGGGATCAAGGGTGGAGGTCCCCTTGTGGGTAGTGTCATCTCTGGGCTGGTAGTCTTGGGTTTATAAGAGAGCAGGCTGAGCAAGCCAGGGGAAGCAAGCCAGTAAAGAACATCCCTCCATGGCCTC
>NC_034604.1:53915318-53922138 GCF_900095145.1 Mus pahari | reverse complement strand
TTTCGAAGGCATGAAGGAGTCACGCAGAGAAGCTGAGGCTCAGCACTGTGAGAGGCCATGGAAGGCCATTGGTGAAGGTGCAGCCTCAGTTGCAATTGATGGCCCAGGACTGAAGGGGTCATGCAAAGGAGTTGAGGCTTGGCTTGAAAGTTTTGCAATTGTGATTGAGGATATAGTATTTTCACCTGGCAACTGTGGTCTCTCAAAGTTTGTAGAACCTCTCTCCAGGAGGATGGGAGGGAGAGTAAAGATTTCCTTACTGATTTGCTGCCCAGTTTAGCCACGGGGTACCCAGGTACAGAGTGTTTTAGGTTATCAGTGGCTGACATGAAGAAATGGGAAAGGGCTAGAAGTGTGAGTGCATGTGTGTGTGCGTGTGTGTGTGCGTGCGTGTGTGTGTGTGTGTGTGTGTGTGTGCATGTGTGCTGAGAAGATTCAAGAGGAGTTGGGGTTATTATATTATTAAGAAAATCAATTAGAAAAATATCCAGGCTCATTTGGAAATAGTTGCCACTCATGTCACAAAGATCATATCACTGGTTAGGAAGATGACTCAGTCAGAAAAAAAAAATGCTGAAGACACTTATAAAGGACACCGCAGCAAGTGTTTGCAATCTTAGCACTGAGGAGGTAGAGGCAGGTGGATCTCTTGTGCTCACTGGCCTGCCAAACTAGTCTGGTTGTCATTTTACAGGTCAAGTGAGAGACTCAAAAACACCAAGATGAACCTCTCCCAAGGAACAACACCTGAGGTTGGTGTCTGTCCCTCTCATGCCACACACATGCACCTGTACCCGCATGAACACAATACATGAATGTATACACATTAAACCACAATCCAGACATCTCCTGTTCAAATATTCAGAGGCTGTAATTTGATTCATCATTAACTTGCTTTGTGATTTGGGTTAAATTTAAAAATACCAACGAAGGAGCCAATTTAAGGCTCTGCTAAGTGAAAAATCCTGTTGGCTGGAATGCTTCCTGAACTTTCTTCTGGTGCTGTAACCTGCATTTTCCCTACTTGCAGGCAGAAGATGACTGCAGAGGTTTGCAGGATCACACAGGATCACACAGGATCACGTTACACTTCCCCAAACACTGGTGTTAGGAAGGGCAGGCCACACAGGGATACTACTAAGTCAATGAAATAAACACTTGATGTTATGGTTGGATTTTAGGAAAGCAGTGTTTGCTCTGGGGCGGGGGGCTCTAAGTGTTCATAAAAGATAGGAAGTATATGAAATCAATCCATTACCGTTCCGTTTTAGAAGTTACTGTCACAGAGAAGGAACAGAAGAAACATTATCTTATTGTGGATAAGAGCCAGAAGCCAGCAGGGACAGATTTAATAACAACTGAGACTGCAGTGATGGCCAGGAAATGACACCTTGCTAGAGATTGATTGACATCTTCATGCTGTGTGGAAGCAGGTGGTAGCTAATGAGTCTGGAAGGATGCTTGGGATTGGCAATGAGAATGTCCCATGTTGTGGGAGGTTCTAAAGGATGAGACAAAAATTGTCTTTTTGGAATGATCAGCCATTGTCGAGAGGAGAAACCAGTCTTTGTAATTGTGAAAGCAGTCTACGGCCGTGTGCCATGGATACGACCTGATCTTGTCTAATTGTGAATGTGTGAGTGACAGTATGATGTTAAGCAAGAGCTTTGGAAAGGACAGGAGGATGGCCACCATTCAGGTGTCTTGGAATTTAGAGCCTGAGTTTCTTACAATGGCCCATTCAGTCTTCCTGCCCACCATGCTTTGGAGGAAAGCAGAACCCCTGTTAAGTTTTGCAAACACCTTTGGAAAGACAGCACAGCACAGGCTCCTGCTGGGCAAGCTTCACAGAAACTCGAGATACCCACAGAGAATTCTAGAATCTTCAATATTTCTGTCCTTAATTTTGATATTCCCACTGTTATAAGATGGCTCTTCAGTTAGGGAACAATGATTTCATCTCAAAGAACTGGATATATCTTCTCATATGATTCAATAGGACAACCAGAGACTTTAGTCTTGATTTGTCTGAGTTCTTGTTGCGCCCCCCCCTTTTCTTCCCCCCCCCCCCCCCCCCGCCATGGCCACATGAGGTCATCTCAGCTCAGGTGCACTGAATTCAAATTGCATGATCTTTGAATTCTAGCATCTAATTGAGGCAGTGCCAGCTACCACCAGGTGGCAGCATTGCTGGTTACGATTTCTGTATTTCTCAGATTGCCAAGAGATATAATTATTTTCCTCTATTTCTTAAAGACCATTTTTTTAAAATTGGATATTTTCTTTATTTACATTTCAAATGTAAATTCCCTTTCCTGGTTTCCCGCCCTCCCAGAAAACCCCTATCCCATCTTCCCTCCCCCTGCTTCTATTAGGGTGTTTCTCCACTCACCTACCCACTCCCTACATGATTCCTGATTCCTCTACATAGGACTAAGGACCTCTCCTCCTATTGATGCTGGAACCATGTGAACTCCTTGGTTGATGGCTGGGAGCTCTGGGGAGGATCTGGTTGGTTGGTATTGTTGTTCTTACTATGGGGTTGCAAACCCCTTCAACTCCTTCAGTTCTTTCTCTAACTCATCTATTGGGGACCCTATGTTCAGGCCAATGGTTGGCTGTGAGCATGTGCCTCTGTATTTGTAAGGACTCTTAAACTTGATTCAACCTTACTTTAAGAGCCTTTCATTTCATGTATTTCCTATTTGATTTGACGCACATAACTCTAGGTTTGAGTACCACTACTGCATCCCTAGGGTCATCATGCCCTGCTGGCCATTGCTCTGGCTTCATAGCTGAGGAGGACTGTTGGTTGCTTTTCTCCTTTGGAAGCTTTTGTGGTAGCTTTGCCCTCAGGTCAGATGCAGCTCAGGTCCCCTGGGTCCTGTATCTGACTTGCATGGGGTCTTAAGCAATAGGAACTATACCTGCTATGTCTGGGAGGCAGCCAGTGGCAAAAGTTTATATTTGGGGACTCTCTTGGATATCCCTGAGAAACAACTCAAGAAACAACTGCTCATGCCTGGTGTTGAGGATTTTGTTAGGTCATCCATGGCTCTTGTGGGGAGTATAGTCATCCCACATGGGAAGATTATATTTAAACCGTATGTATATGTGTACTCAGCTTATATGTATTACATATAGTTTTAAGTAGATAATAATTCCTTGTAACTTTTTCAGACATTCTTACTGTTATTTTACTCTCCTCCTTTCTTCTATATTTCTCCCCCTACCCTCTCCCTAATGAAAGCCCCCACCCCCATTTTCCTCCCCCATCCTCAAATCACTTATGTTCCCACCCCTTTGACTTTCGTGGTTTCTGCTGTAATTCAAGGTTTTCCAGTTATTTCTTCGCTATTTTCATTTCTTCTTTTGAGAACTTCTGTTCAGGTCCCAGGCCCATTTTGAATGGATTATTTTTTTTCTCTTCGTTGAATTCTTTATTTAGGTCATATATTAAGTAGCTGTCAGATGCATAGCGGACACAGATTCTCCCACATCCTATGGCTTCCTCTCCACCCGATAGATTGATTTTTTTAGCTGTGCAGAAGCTTTTCAGTTGTATGAAGCCCCACATGTGAATTGTTAGCTTTAACTCTTGGGTAAATAGAGTCTTATTCAAAAAGTCCTTTACTGCATCTCTATCCATGTTTTTTTTTTTTTTTTTTTTTTCCTGGCAGTTTCAGAGCTTTTAGGTTTCACATTTAGGTATTTGATCCATCTGAAGCCAGTTGTGCAAAGTAACAGATACCGATCTAATTTCACTTTTCTGCACATTTCCCCAGCACCATTTGTTAAAGCCACTTCTTTTCCTCTATGTTTTTTGGCATCTTTGTCAGATATTGAATAGCTGTAGTTCCGTGTACTTGCTTTAGGTGGTATGTTTTTGTTCCATTGATCTACATGTCTGTACCATATTGCTTTATTACTATGGCTCTGTAATACATCCGGAGGTCTGGAATGGTAAGCCCTCCAGCATTTTTTCCTTTTGCTCAAGTCTGTTTTGGCTTTCTGGGGTCTTTTTGTAGCAGTTCCCTGTGAATTAGTTTTTTTTTTTTTTCTGCCTGGAAAAACTGACATGAATATTTTGATTGGGATGCACTGAGTCTTCAAATGGCTTTTGATAGAGTAATCACTTTTACAATATTAATTCTATCAATCGTTAGGAGCAGTACAAGAGGAAAGGCGAAACAGCTTTAGAACGTGTGGAACGTAGCCCACCAGTTAGCATAACTACCATGGGTGTGCCTCAGAGAGGCAGAGCCCTGAGCACTGTGTGTTCTGAGGACTTCATGCTGTTATACCATTCTGCTTGTTGCTTTCATGGCCGTCATGTCCCTCCTAATCTATGAGTTGTACAAAACCCTAAAGGGGTATCCAGACCCTCACTGGGCAGTGCAATGGTACTTATAATAATAGTGTTTGATCTTTTTTCAAAGCATTGCTACTGGGGCAGATTAATGATTCAACCACCACCCTGACAAAGAATTGAGGCATGTAGATTGTTAGAGTTAGATTAAGATGTTTTCAATAGTGGCTTTGACGTAAAATCTTGAGGAATAGTTTAAGGTTCAGAATCTTTTGATAATTGAGCAAGGGATTTTTTGAGGTCAGGGAACAAGAACAATAGCAGCCCAACTAGTACTAGTTGATGTGCCTTTCTTGCTAAAGCTGGGTTGCTGATTAAGGTAATAATAAATTTCTTGGACCCATTTTGCCCATGGCTTCCTGATATGAGTGAATAATTGTATTTCATATAAAGTTTAGATTTGCGATTGTTTTAAAGATTTTGTTTTCTTATAAGGACAACATGTAATTGGGGCTGGCTTACAGGTTCAGAGGTTAAGTCCATTATCATCAAGGTGGGAGGGAGCATGACTGCATCCAGGCAGGCATGGTGCAGGCAAAGCTGAGAGGTCTGCATCTTCATCTGAAGGCTGCTAGCAGAAGACTAAACTAGTCATAACATAATAAAAAATTACATTTAGTGCAATTTCCAAAGACCCCATAGTCTATAGCAGTATCAACAATGTTAAAAGTCCAAAGTTAAAACCTCATCTGAAATCCATCCAATCACTTAACTGTAATACCCAAATCAAGACAGGACACCAGCTGGGCAAACTCCAAACACTGAATCTCCATGTCTGACCTTAAAGCAATTCTCAGATCTCTAATTCCCTTTTCATCTTTGTTAATTGCAACAAATTTCTTTTCCTGGGCTGGTTCCACTCCCTGTTAGCAGCATTCCTCAGGAGATATCTTATGGCTCTGGCATCTCAAAAATCTTGGGGTCTCCAAGGCAGCTTCAGTGTTTTAATGCCAGTGAAGGAATGGACTTGCTAGGGAGGCAAGAAAAACAGGCACAGAGCAAGATTCTCTTCTTCCATGTCCTTAGATAGGCTTCCAGAAGAAGGCATGACCCAAAGTAAAGGTAGGTTTTCTCAGCTAAAAAAAAAGATATGGATTAAAGGTGTATCTTTCTACCTCCAGATTCAGATTAAAGACACGTCTTCCTATCTCAAAGGTCTGAAAGTGGATCTTCCCACTTCATAGTGAGCAAAATTCCCCTACAGGTATGCTACTCCATTTTGGGGGGATTTAAGTTAATTTAGGATGTAGCCAAGTTGACAATCAAGAATAGCCATCACATCTTCCTATTTGTATCCTTTTAATTTCTTCTCTTGTCTTATTGCTCCAGCTAGTACTTTGAGTACAATATTGAGGAGTGGAGATAATTAGTGGGTAGCCCTGTCTCTTTCCTGATTTCAGTGGAATGGCTGCAAGTTTTTCCTCATTTTGGATGACTCTAGCTGTAGGTTTCTCATATATAGGTTTTATTGTATTGAGGTATGCTTGTGCTAGTCCTACATTTGCTTGGGCTTTTTTACCATGATGTCATGTTGTATTTTGTATTTTGCTAAAGGCCTTTTCTTTATGTATTAAGATGATTGTGTGACATTTTGTTTTTAAGAAAAAATTTTTTGAGGGTGAGACAGGGAACAACATTTGGGATGTAAATTAAAAGAGATCACTTATGTGGTCTATTTTATTAGTTGATTTGCACATGTTGGCATTTCAGGGATAAAGCCAACTTGGTTATGGTATATGATATCTTTGGTACATGACTGCATTCTGTTTGCAAATATTTTATGGACCATTTTTGGATATTATTCATCAGGGATATTGACTTATAATTTTCTTTTTCTTTTTCATTGTGACTTGTCATTACTCAGTTTTGGTATTCGAATGATATTGACTTCATAGAAGGAGTTTGGAGTTCTTTTGTTTCTATTTTTTTCCAATTTTTATTAGGTATTTACTTCATTTACATTTTAAATGCTATCCCCAAAGTCCCCTCTATCTCCCCCCCCCGTTCACCTACCCACCCACTCCCCCTTCTTGGCCCTGGTGTTCCCCTTTATGGGGCATATAAAGTTTGCAAGACCAAGGGGCCTCTCTNNNCAATGATGGCTGACGAGGCCATCTTCTGCTACATATGCAGATAGAGACACAAGCTCTAGGGGTGCTGGTTAGTTCATATTGTTGTTCCACCTATAGGGTTGCACATGCCCTCAGCTCCTTGGGTATTTCCTCTAGCTCCTCCATAAGGGGCCCTGTGTTCCATCCAATAGCTAACTGTGAGCATCCACTTCTGTGTTTGCCAGGCATAGCCTCACAAGAGACAGCTATATCAGGGTCCTTTTAGCAAAATCTTGCTGGTGTATGCAATAGTGTCTGCATTTAGTGACTGATTATGTGATGGACCCCTGGGTGGGGCAGTTTTTGAATGGTCCATCCTTTCGTCTCAGCTCCAAACTTT
>NC_034604.1:53902872-53914922 GCF_900095145.1 Mus pahari | reverse complement strand
TTATGCTTGCCTCCTGCCATCTGATTATCTCTAGTGCTTGCTGCTCTCAATATATCGGATTGGAGCCTGTCCTTCCTATGGTCCCAGTTGATTCAGGACTTCTCAGAGTCCAGATTTCTCTGTGATTCTTTGATTGTGGGCTCCTGTGAACCTGAGATTGGGTGTGTCTGAGTTCTTGGCAGTCAAGCTCTTCTGGGACACTCAAATACTAGTGTCACCCAGCTCCTGTTATCCTGGGATCCTGTTGTCCAAAGATCCTGGGTGTGTTACAGTGTGTGGAAGTGGTGTCTCCTTTGAGGACCGTGGAATTGTCTGGACTGTTTGCAACCAAGGTAAACTTGAACTGATTAAAAGGAACCTGAGCCTCTGGTCAGGAAAGGCTCTGGTGTCCTTGTTCCTGCTCTCACAGGCCCATTACTATTGGGTTGGAGCAGCTGTTGTGTTCCCCTCACCAGTGATCCTAAGATCGCTTGGGCAGTCTGCTAGGGACCATGGGTGTGTCCTCGGAATCTGTGCCCTAGGTGAACAGGTGCTGGTGCAGAATGGAAGGGGGTTGTGCCCCTTGTCAGCCTGGTTCTCTGCTGCCCTAGTGCTGTCTCAGGTCCCGTGTGCAATTGGATTGGAGCAGATATTGTGTTCCACTCACCAGTGATCCTAAGATCGCGTGGGCAGTCCTGTTTCTATTTTTTAAAATAATTTAAAAATTACTGACTGTAGATCTTCTTTGATGATCTGGTAGAATTCTGCTGTTAATTCATCTTGGCCTGGATTTTATTATTATTTTACTTGGAAGCATTGGTTTTTTTACTGTTTTAATCTCATTTGTTATTTGTTCGTTTACGTTGCTGACTTCTTCTTGGCTCAATTTTGGTGGTTTGGTGGAATCTAGAAATTTGTCCATCTCTTTTTGTTTTCCTACTTAATGGAGTACAGATTTTAAAGTGTTCCCTGATAATATTTTCAACTTCTCTGGTGTCTGTTGCAATGTTTCCTTGTTCATTTATGATTCTATTATTTTGGATCATCTGTTTCTTTCTTTGGGTTAATTGAGCCAAGGGTGTGCCATCTTTATCTTATTAAAGAACCAGATTCTTTAATAAAATTGTTTTCTTTGTTTCTATTCTATTAATTTGGCTCCTATTTTATTGTTTTTTGTTGTTGTTGTTTTTGCCATTTAATGCATTTGAGCTTTTTTCTCCCTAAATTTTTAGTTGTGTAATTAAGCCATTTTGTATGGGGCTTTCTGATTTCTTTTAGTGGAAGAGCTTAGAGCTATAAATGTTTCTGATAGGTCTGCTTTTGATGTGTCCCACCCATAGGCCTGCTTTTGATGTGTCCTAGCCATAGATCTGCTTCTGAGGTGTTCCAGAGGTTTGATTGTGTTGTATTGCCATTTTCACTTTGTTCCAGATTCAAGAAAATTTTGACTCCTTTCTTAATTTTTTGAATCAGTTATCATTCAGTAATATGTTGTTTATTCCCCATAAGTCTGTGTGCTTTCTATAGATTTGTTTGTGGTTAATTTTAGGTTAAATTGTATTATGGTCATATAGGATAAATGAAGTTATTTCAGTATTTCTAACTTGGTTAAGATTTGTTTTCTGGGCTGAAGAGATGGCTCAGTGGTTAAGAGCACTGACTGCTCTTCCAGAGTTCCTGGGTTCAAATCCCAGCAACCACATGGTGGCTCACAACCATCTGTAATGGGATCTGATGCCCTCTTCTGGTGTGTCTGAAGACAGCTACAGTGTACTCACATAAATAAAATAACTCACATAAATAAAAAAATCACATAAATAAAATAAAAAAAAAGATTTGTTTTCTGTCCTAGGATGTGATCTATTTTTGATAAATTTCTGGGTGGCGTAGTCTACAGATATCTGTTAAGACAATTCTGGATGGTGTAATTTAATTTTAATAGTTCTGTTTATTTTTTTCCCAGATGACTGGGCTATTGGAAAGAATGGTTTTTTGAAATCACTTGCTAAAAATAGGTTGATCCGTGCCTTCATTTTTTGTAGTACATCCCTTCCTCCTGTACCTTTTCCTCCTTTCTCTTCTATGAAACTAGTTTCTATCAGAGTTTAATTTATATGTGTTTGTAGGCATACAGTTTTTGCAACCTACTTTTAATAAGAGTTCAACTTCTCCTCTAGCCCATCACCTACTAGAGATAGTAGAAGAGAAAAGTTATTAGGATATAGGGGAAGTTAACCTGTTTAGCAATAGCTTTTGGGGGGCAAGTTCAATCTTTCTCAGCAGTTCAGTCCTGTAGCAAACCACAAATAGGACTCAGCAGCTGCAGACCAGTCACACAAATCTACAGCTACAGTCCAGTCCTTTTGGCAGGCAGACACCAGGCACAAACCAGCAGCTATAGTTCAATCCTGAAGAAACTGCAAGGCTCACCGACCACCTGCGGTGAGATAGGGGAAGTGACAAGCTGCAGCAGGAACTTGGTGAATTTTTCTCAATGGCTGTGTTATCACAAGTTGAGCTCAACAATGCTATGTAAGGCAAACCAATACATATGTGTTGTTAGTGAAGAATAGCAAGGTGGAACAAACCAAACCAATGCTCAGTGCTCCTTTCCCACTGTCTGTGGGGTCATAGTTATACTTCCTTATCACAGGTTCTTTCATGTATTTGCTGTATCAAAACATTCTTTCACCTGTGTCTGCTTCAGGAAAACATTCTTTCCCATGTCTGCTTTAGCAAGACATCTTTTCACTGTGTGCCCTGGCAAAAGATCATTTGACATAATTTTCCAAAGAAACTAGAAGTTTGCACTTTATATGTTTATGGTAGTATTGTCATATAGATTAATTTTCCCCTTGATTAAGATGAAGGGAAGTCCTTGTTACCTCTTTTTTTTGGGGGGGGGGGGTGAGACAGGGTTTCTCTGTGTAACCCTGCCTGTCCTGGAACTCACTTTGTAGGCCAGGCTGGCCTCAAACACAGAAATCAGAAATCCGCCTGCCTCCGCCTCCCGAGTGCTGGACTGTTACCTGTTTATCTTCTCTGATATGTTTTAATTTTAAACTTACTTTGTTAGATATCAGAGTAGCAATACCTACTTGCTCCCTGGTCCTATTTTATTGGAATTCTTTTGTGAATCTTTTCACTCTAAAACTGTTCCTATCTTTAAAGATAAGATGTATTTCTTGTAGGCAACAGATAACATGGATTTTGTCTCCATTCAGGTATTCTTTGTCTTTTCATTATAGAAACAAGGATGTTTGTATTTAGTTATTATTAAAGTGTGTATGATGATTGCAGTTGAATTTTGGTACTCTGTGCTTCAGTAATTATAGCTTCATTTTTCTTTCCTCAGTCTCTAGTCTGATCATTCCTCTCTGGAGCCAGAAATGTTGCTTCCGGTATTTTCTTTAGGTTTGGTCTTTTGGTGATAAATTTTTGGGCCATCTAAAAGTTTTTCTTTCTCCTTAAAATGTGGCAAATAGTTTTACTGGGTACATTGGTCTAGCTTGGCTATTGTAGCCTTTTAGAACTTGGAATTCGTTGCTCAATTCTGTCCTGGATTTCAAAGTTTCCACTGAGAAATCAGCTGTTATTCTGATGGATTTTCTTTATGCGTAACTTGTTTTTCTTTTTGTAGCTTTCAATATTCTTTCTTTGTTCTGTATACTTATACTTTTAACTATTGTATGTTGTGGGGATTTTCATTTCTGGTCTTGTCTGCTTGGTGTTCACCGTGTGTCTTGGGTCTGTATGGGTATGTCTTTCAGGTTAGGGAGGTTTTCTAGGATCTCACTGAAGATCTTGTCTATGCCATTGACCTAGGATTCTTCTCCCTTGTCTACTGTAATTATGAGGTTTAGCCTTTTCCTTTTTCCCCATGTTTCCTGTGTATTCCTTTCCTGTTTTTTAAAACATTTTCTTTGCTTTATTTCATATAAGTCCTTATTTAATCTTAAGTCCTGATAATGTATCCTCTTTGATTCATTCTACTTGGAAGGCTTTCCTTGAAGTTTTCAGTTAGGTTATTTTTTTTTCAATTCCATTTTCATATCAGCTTGAGTCCTCTTTTATGTTTCTGTCACTTTCTTGAATTCCATTTTCAAATACTGGCTTGTCTTCACATCTCCAGCAGCCTTATGTTTGTGTTTTCTTCAGCACCACTCAGGCATTTATTCTCCTTGAGTCCATTGAGCTCTTTCCTCAACCTTCTTAAATTCTTTGAAGAAGTTTATAAAATAATAATAATAATAATGATAATAACAATAAAAATCTGTTCTCTGTCCTGGGGTCCATTTAGGAAATTAAAATTGGAGAAAATTTCTATAGGATTGACGAATGGTTTGGTAGGATGCTGCCTTAATTTTTCATATTGTTTATATTTTTTGTGATGAGATCTGGGCATGTGGACTTTTATTAGTTTTTATCTGATATGGACAGAGCAGGTTGGGGGTAGAACACTGGATATGTATGCTGGGTTTCTTTTAAAAGTTGGAAATGGCTTTGTTGAAATGATGTCAGGTGGACACAGGGGACTGTGCTGGGATGCAGGATTTGTATTCTATTGTAGGAGTGGTGTTTGGAGGTAGATCCAAAGGCTCAAGTGGGTGATTGGAATGGGTGGAGGATCAGGAGGGTCATCTGGTCAGATCTTGGTGGAAGATATGCAGGATTTGGCTTGGTTAAGATGTTGGTATGGACTGCAAGTTGTGGTTAGGTAGGGAGGGTCCAGGGGGAAGCCTAAAGTTTGAGAGCAGAATAAGCAGGGTTTGCTAGACTAGGGTGGGATACTGAGTGAGGGATGCAACTAGATCTAGGGGGTTGGGTAAAGTGAGTGGAGGGGAAGATCACCAGGTAAATTCATAGCAGTAGACTCTGGGGAAGAATATGTTGGAGCTGGCTGGGTGGAGAGACCCTTTCCTATCATATATTTATCAGCCTTGTGCAGGTAACATGTCAGACTTGTTTAATATGGTTTCACTGATGACTGTGCCCAAATCACTTAGTGCTACTCACAGTTGTAACAAATCTGTCAAAAGATTTTTAATCAAAAACTCTTCTCTCTCCCTCTCCCTCCCCCTCCCCCCTCTCCCTCCCCCTCTCTCTCCCTCTCTCCACCCCACATGGGAGAGCTGCTTTGTATGAATACAGCCCTATGTCTTACATGTAGAGGAACATTTCACAAATAAGGAATATAACAAGATGAAAGTCTCTGAATTCAGTGGATCTTCACATTTTAAAAATCAGCAACCTCTTAGGTAATACAAAAAATTTATGTCCTTTTAAATTTTTATATGCATATACAAACATGTGCATGCATGTACAAATGCACACACTCTATTTATACTAATGTGAACATTTAGAAATGTTAAAATATAGTGTTTTATAATTTCATCCAACCATTATAATTTATATGATAAGCACATGGAAACTAGAGAGATGATTCAGTGGTTAACAGCACTTGCTGCTTTTCCATATGACACAGATTTCATGCTCGGTATCTACTTGGCACTCAACACCAGTCTGTACTTCCAACTGCAGTGTTTCTGGCCTCTGGGGGAACTGTAGTTATGTAGTGTACAAATATGTGCAAGACACTCATACAATAAAATAACTAAAAACATTTGTAAAGTTAAACAGCTAGTGGATCTTTTCACCTGATTGTTATTTTTTATTGAAAATAATTTTTCATACAGTATATTCTGATCAGTTTTCCCTCCCTTTGTTTCCTCTCAGAGCTCCCACCTTCCCACCATCCAACGCCACTCATTTCTCTCTCTTTAGAAAACAATTAAGACAATAAGCAAAGAAACAAGAAAAACAGAATAAAACAAACAGACAAATATTAAAAAAAAACAATAAAGAAATGTGGGGAAATTCTGCCCTCAGAGATGAATGAAGATAACATCTAGGGGGACACTGAGGATTTAGAGAGTCACATTCTTTACTAAGGTTTCCACTGAGAGATTCAACAGAGACCTACTTGCTTCTTTCCTAGTGTAGCTCCATGTCCATGAGGGAGCAGGGCTCTAGAAAGTAAGGCAAAGATAAGAATCTTATGGTCATTCTGGTTGAGAATAGTTGAACCATAAAACCAATAAAATGAAAATGGTCTACAGCACCCGAGGAGGACAACCCTGATAAAAACAATCCCTTGAAGGCTCCTGAAGAGACTGTTCAGGGAAGATATCAATTTCATGGGTCATTTCCTGCTGAAGAAAATAGGTCTCAGAGACCTTGACAGTTGCCAAGGTCCACAAGAAGATATGGTTACAAGGATGTAGAAGAAAAGCAATATTATTCATGTTGCCTACTGGAAAACTAATTATGGTGTGCAATGTCACAAAAGACAGAGGGAGTGGGAGGAAGGAGAGATAAAAAACATAAACGATATTTGAAAAATCCATAGGGAAATATAGTAATTTTTAAGCACACTTAGAATACAGATAAAATATATAAGTATATATGAATGTGTATATATAAATCTAAATAAAGTTAACACCACTTGGAATTATAATGCATCTCTCAAGAGCCATAAACTATCTGACAAATACATTAGTATCAGGCATGGGGAAACTTCCCTCAGGTTTTTGGCCAGGGGGATTGAATAGAATCACAAAACAAAATAGACTATTGCCATTGCACTTGGTCACCTCTCATAACTCAAAGGTAAGACCCTATTGCTGAAGATGCCACAACCTTAGGACAAAGACATTGGAAGAAGTAAGCTGGAATTGACCTAAAAGTCTCCTCTCTGAAGACTGGCTCTCATAGTCCCAGAAGATGATATGCAAGCTGACAAAGGAGAAAACCAATCAATAGTCCCATACAGCTGTAAAACTGGCCTGGCAAGATGTCTCCAATGTTGCAATAGTGGCATTAACAACTTGGGGTGACCAACAATTGTCTAATTGTATTTAAACTCTACTCAGTAGGATGGAAGTCAAGCCTATCCAGCTATCCATGCCCAGAGAGGGCATAGACCCTAGAGGAGAATCTACCATTGCCATGTCAGTTAAACTAATATAATTTTAACTGGGTAAGAGCTAGAGGATCAGATCGCTGATATGAAAGAGAAGCTGCACCCATGCAATCTATCAATACGATTGCTTACACAAGACCTGAATGATGAACAGTAGATATGCCAGATGAAGAGCTCTAGGCAACCAATGGCTGCGGAGATGGGGAGAATCAGTTTTCTTCAGGAATGAGTCCCCTGATAGGCTATCTAATCCAAGGTTGTTAGCTGTCTTAGTCAGGGTTTCTATTCCTGCACAAACATCATGACCAAGAAGCAGTTTGGAGAGGAAAGGGTTTATTTGGCTTACATTTCCATACTGCTGTTGATCACCAAAGGATGCAGGACTGGAACTCAAGCAGGTCAGAAAGCAGGAGCTGATGCAGAAGCCATGGAGGGATGTTCTTTACTGGCTTGCTTCCCCTGGCTTGCTCAGCCTGCTCTCTTATAGAATCCAAGACTACCAGCCCAGAGATGTTCCCACCCACAAGGGGCCTCTCCCCCTTGATCACTAATTGAGGAAATGCCCCACAGCTGGATCTCATGGGGGCATTTCCCCAACTAAAGCTCCTTTCTCTGTGATAACTCCAGCTGTGTCAAGTTGACACAAAACTAGCCAGTACATTAGCCCTCAACACATGTTTATGGACTCAGCAGAAGACATTCTATCTATATCTATATTATCTATATCTATATCTAATCAATGGTTATGCCTGACTGTCAACTTGATCCACTGAGAAAAAGGAATCCTCAATTGATAAACAGCCTCCATTAGATTGGCCTATGAGATATATGAGATGTCTGTGGTGGTGTTTTCCTGATTGGTAGTTGGCAAAGTATGGCCTAGACTACTTTGAACTGTGCTACCCCTGGGTGGCAGTTCTAGGTTATATCAGGAAGCTAAGTGTTCAGTTCATACTGTTGTTCCTCCTATGGGGCTGCAAACCCCTTAAGCTCCTTGGATCCTTTCTCTAGCTCCTCCATTGGGGACCCTGTGCTCAGTCCAATTGATAGCTGTCAGCATCCACTTCTGTATTTGTTAGTCATGGGCAGAACCTCTCAGGAGACAGGTATATCAGGCTCCTGTCAGCAAGTACTTGTTGGCATCCACAATAGTGTCTGGCTTGGTGGTTGTTTATGGGATGGATCACCAAGAGAGATAGTCACTGGTTGGCCTTTCCTTCAGTTTCTGCTCCACATTTTGTCTTTATGTCTCCTCCCATGGGTATTTTGATCCCCCTTCTGGAAATCTGGTGGTTCTGCAGAACATTGGACATAGTACTACCTGAGGACCCAGCTGTACCACTCCTGGGCATATACCCAGAAGATGCTCCAACATGTGTAATAAGGACACGTGCTCCACTANGCACATAGCAGCCTTATTTATAATAGCCAGAAGCTGGAAAGAACCCAGATGTCCCTAAACAGAGGAATGGATACAGAAAATGTGGTACATTTACACAATAGAGTTCTACTCAGCTATTAAAAACAATGAGTTCATGAAATTCTTAGGCAAATGGATGGAACTAGAAAATATCATCCTGAGTGAAGTAACCTAATCACAAAAGAACACACATGGTATGCACTCACTGATAAGTAGATATTAGCCCAGAAGTTTGGAATACTCAAGATACAATTCACAGACCACATGAAGCTCAAGAAGAAGGAAGACCAAAGTGTGGATACTTCGCCAATAACTGCTTCTTAATGGGTGGTGTTTTTACCCATATTACCCAACAGCAGAGAAACTGGAAAGCAATTGCAGTCGAGGTGAAAGAAGTGAAGGGTCATACCACTTTAAATGCATTTGGTGTGCACTTCCTTCGCTGAAGATTATTAGATACCAGTAAATTTTCTTCTCAGATTTTCTTGATAAATCTGAACCTCGAGGGTGGCATGCAAGGCCCTAAGTGTGTATCTAATTTAATTTTTGAAATAAAAATATAGTAATATTATTTTCACCCTCTCCTTTCTTCCCTCAAACATGTCATGCATGGCCTTTTTACAAGCCAGGATAGGTGGATGAAACTCAGCAGTGGCTGTAACATTTAATTTTCTTTTCCCTGAAAACCTGAATTCTAAGTTCTATAGCATGTTTGTAACTTCTCAGACTGACACATTTTGATATATTTAAGGACTATGTTATGTTATATAAAGGGCAAAAACATGGCTAAGTTTGCCTCAAAAATATTTTTGAACAAATCTCATTTATATTTAGCTATAATTTGCCTAAATGAAGTTGATAATATGCATGTACCCTGCATGAAGGGTGGAGCTGGAGTGGATGCTGAGCCAGGAAGCAGAGGCAGCTCAGATGCATCCTAGATCCAGCCTTGAAAGTAGCACATGGCCCCATGTCATTAAATCTGCTCTCCTTACATTCATCTTCCTCTCTATGGCTTTATGTTTGACAGTGGTAGCTACTTTTCTCAGGATTTCTACAGGAGCTGTGCTTTTTGGAGAGATTCATTGTGCACCATATGTTCAGAGAAGAAGGAAGGGTTTTGTAAGAATTTAGCTTTGTGATTAAATTCTGACTTCTACTAAAATAACCCTGAACTTAACTTCTGACCTTTGTAGCATTTTCAGAGAAGTTTATAGTTTCTACGTATTATTTGGGATCCAAGTCAAGTGTATGTATGTAGTTAAAAAATAAAGAAACTTTTACAAATAACAACTAACAGCATTATTAACATGATTTTAAAAGAAGATTTGAATAACGAAAATGTCATAAAGATAAAAAAAAACCATAATTACTATTCAGTAAACACTGGAAAATTCATGGTAGACTGATTGTAGAGTTCCTGCTGCTTTGTGTGTATGTGTTGTGTGAATGCACATGTGTGTATGTATGTACCTATATGTATTTGTATGTATACATGTCTGTGTATGTGTTTTTATGTGCATTGTCTATGTATTTGTGTTTGTATATATATGCATGTACATGTGTATGTTGTATTTGTGTTTGTATGTATATATTTATAAATATGTGTGCATGTTTATGTTTGTTTGTGTTGCTGCTCTTTATGAAGCATGGAAGACCATTTCTAAGCTTGTTTGTTTCCTCATGAGCTCTGTTATGTCTCCAAATCTTCCCTAGTGTCTGTCACGTGTACCACCTCCTGAATGTGTTTAGTCACAGTGCTTACAGTGGAGTTGAAACAGGAGTGGAGAAATGGCTTCCTTATCCTCATTAAGGAACAGCTCCATTTCCATTTAACTGTAGTCCTTGATAACTATTTGACTTTTTTTCTGTGGATTTGAGTTCAGCTGACTCACTCAGTTCAGTGAGACCAGACAGTATTTGTCCTTTGCTGACTGGTTTATTTTACTTAGTCTAATGTGTACAAGATTCTTTCCTGTAGCTTGTGACAGGATCTGCCATTTCCTGAGACTCTTATTAATAACACTGCAATGGGCATGGGAGCACAAATGCCATTTTAGGGTCCTTTCTATGCATTTAGGTAATACTCAGAAGAAAGATTGCTGGGTCAAATGAAAATTTGATAATTTTTTGATACTTTTCAACTTTGTTCTTTTTATTGTATTACTTTATAGTCCCACTGGCAGTGTGGAAAACTTCCAATGGGTCCACAACCTCACTAACACCATTTTTAATTTTCTTCATAGGAACTATATCTAATAGATCTGTGGTGATCTTTCACTGTGAGTTTTTCTCTTCTCTCCTCTCCTCTCCTCTCTCCTCTCCTCTCCTCTCCTCTCCTCTCCTCTCCTCTCCTCTCCTCTCCTCTCCTCTCCTCTCCTCTCTCCTCTCCTCTCCTCTCCTCTCCTCTCCTCTCCTCTCCTCTCCTCTCCTCTCTCCTCTCCTCTCCTCTCCTCTCCTCTCCTCTCCTCTCCTCTCCTCTCCTCTTCTCTTCTCTTCTCTCCTCTCCTCTCCCCTCCCCTCCTCTCCTCTCCTCTCCCCTCCCCTCCCCCCCCCTCCCCTCCTCTCCTCTCCTCTTCTCTTCTCTTCTCTTCTCTTCTCTTCTCTTCTCTTCTCCTCTCTCTCTCAAACATTTTTCTAATGATGAATGATGGCTAATATCTTTCTACAATTATTTTTTATATATGGCTATTTTATCTGTGTGTATGTCTGTGTACCACTTGCATGCCTGGGGTTTACAAAGGCCAGAAGAGGGTATCAGAAATGATTGTGAACTACAGTGGACATTCTGGGAAATGAGCTCCTGTAGTGAGATATGAACCCTGGTCCTCTGGAAGAGCAGTCAGTGCTCTTAACCACTGAGCCATCTCCCCATCCCTAATTTAATATCTGTTGGTCATTTGTATAACTTCTTTAGACAACTCTTTTTAGGACTTGGTCCATTTCAGGGAATATTTTGTCCTGTTTTGGTACTGGACCACAGAAGTTCTTTTCTATTCTAGGTACTAACACTTTTTTAGCCAGGCGATTTAAAAGCATGCTTTTGTATTTGGGTGCTGCCCTTTCACTGTCTCAGGCATATTATTTGATGCTCAGAAACTTTTAAGTTCAACGTCAATGGGTCTTATGTTCAGGTTTTTATCTCACTTTGGGGAAATGTTTTTCTGCTATAAGTTATGCCTCCACCTTCATTCTTCCCGTATACCCAAGAGGCTACCTGATCTTTATTCTAGTGCCCCACTGTGTATTGTAGTATTGCAATGTATCTTGAAAGCAGGAACATACTGCTACCGAGTTTAGAGTGGGAGAATCCAAATGCATCTTCTTTTCTGATAATTTTGTTGTTTATTTCAGTTGCTTTGTTTGTAACTTTGTCTATTTAAAGGGCAGAAGAGAATGGAAGTGACTCTTTACGGAAAGCAAGTGGATCAAATCAGAGAAATAGAGGCACTTTGTGGGTTCCTATTATTCATGATACAGTAGGGTATGAAGTTGTAGGGATATTCTGGAAGAAATGTAGCCACCATGACCAGAATGAAAATGTTCTACCCTGTATATACTCCTCTTCCTGTCTTTCTTTCTTTCTTTCTTTCTTTCTTTCTTTCTTTCTTTCTTTCTTTCTTTCTTTCTTTCTTTCTTTCTTTCTTTCTTTCTTCCTTCCTTCCTTCC
>NC_034604.1:53900908-53902742 GCF_900095145.1 Mus pahari | reverse complement strand
CCCTCCCTCCCTCCCTCCCTCTCTCCCTTCCTTTCTTTCTGTATTTATTTTATACCCCAATCACAGCTTTTTTTATTTTATACTCCTCTCTCAGTCCCACTCTTTTCCCTCCCACCATCCCTTCTCCCTTTCTCTTCAGAGAAGGGCAGGGGTCCCCCATGAATATCTATCTTGTCATATCAAGGCTAGTCAAGGCAGCCCAGTTAGGGGAAAGGGATCCAAAGGCAGGCAACAGAGTCAGAGACAGCCCCTGTTCCTGCTGTTAGAGGGCCCACATGAAGACCAAGCTGCATGTCTGTTACATATGGCTGGGAGGTCTAGGTCTATCTCATGCATGCTCTCTGGTTGGTGGTTAATTCTCTGTGAGCCCCTATGGGCCCAAGTTAGTTGATTCTGTAGGTTTTCTTGAGGTGTCCTTGACCTTTCTGGTTCCTTTAATTCTTCCTTCCCCTCTTCCATAAGCTCTGCCAAATGTTTGGCTGTGGGTCTCAGGATCTGTTTTCATCAGCTGCTGGGTGAAGCCTCTCAGATGACAGTTACGTTAGACTCCTGTCTGCAAGTATAGCAGAATATCATTAATGGTTTCAGGGTGGATCCCTCTCATGGTATGGATCTCAAGTTGGGCCAGTCGTGGGTTGGCCATTCCATCAATTTCTGCTCTTTATCCCTGTATTATTTCTATCTTGTAGGCAGGAGAAATTGTGGGTCAAGAGTTTTGTGGCTGGGTTGGTGTTCCCATCTCTCCATTGGAAGTCTTGCCTGGTTACAAGAGGTGGCTATTTCAGGTTCCTCATCTCCCACTGCTAGGAGTCTTAGCTAGGTTCACCCTCAGATTCCTGGGCATTTCCATTGACGTAGGTTTCTAGCTCATCTCAGAGATGCCATCCTCCCACTGATTCCAGTTCTTTCTCCCTTGTCCTCTCCAGACTTGAAACCTCCTGTTCCCTTCCCACTCCCTCACTTACCCTGTAACTTCCCTCTATCCACATCTGATCTCTATTTTAGTTCCACTTCTCAGTGAGAATCAAGTGTTCTCCTTTGGGCTCACCTTGTTACTTAGCTTCTTTGGGTTTGTGGGTTATAGATTGGTTATCCTTAATTTAAGGCTAATATCAGCTAAGAAGTGAGTACATACCATGTTTGTCTTTCTGGGTCTGGGAAATTAGGAGGTCTGGCCTTATTTGAATAGGGATGGCCTTGTTGGAGGAAGTGTGTTACTATGTAGGTAGGCTTTGAGGTCTCCGAGTGCTCAGTCTCTACCCTCTTCCTGCTGCCTACAGAATATAGACTTTTACTGCCTGTCTTTAGATCAAGATGTAGAACTCTTGGCTCCTCCAGCATCATGTCTGTCTGCATGCTGTAATGCTTCTTGCCATGGTGATAATGGACTAAACCTTTGAAACTATAAACCAGCCCCAATTAAATGTTTTCCTTTATAAGAGTTGCCTTGCACATGATGTCTCTTCATAGCAATAAAATCCTAAGTAGTTGGTACCAGGGACTGAGACATTGCTGTGATAGGCCTGATCCTGTTTTTGTTTTGAGGAATGTGGATTTGGGGACTTTGGATTTGGAAAACAGTGGAATGTTTTAAATGATGCTTAATAGGCCATCCTAATAGTAATATGGAAGACATTGGTGGTGAGGGTGATTTCAACTCTAAAGAACTGTCTCGAGAAGTTTCAATGGAGAGGAATTCAAGTATGTTGGCTGGAGATTGTTTTTAAGATGTTTTGGTGAATTAAAAAATGGGGTACAGAGCTAAATAAAGAACTCTCAACTGAGGAATATCGAATGGTTGAGAAACACCTGAAAAAATGTTCAACATCCTTAG
>NC_034604.1:53897140-53899705 GCF_900095145.1 Mus pahari | reverse complement strand
AAAAAAAAAAAAAAAAAAAAAAAAAAAAGATGTTTTGGTGAAGAATATTGTTACTTTTTATGCTAGTCCAAAGAGACTGTCTGAGGCTGAGGAGACTCAGATTGGTTGCATTGAGAAAGGAGGTCCTAAAAAAACCTGGCATAGACTGCCCTGTGGTTCACTCTTAAGAAGATTGCTTTGATCAAATGTATCAAACTGAGTAAGGAAAACTAGAAAATGTATCATTCAAAGAGTAGAAGGCACTAAGAGTTAAATCCTGTGTTCAAGGGTACTAAATGGAATTAAGGGAGTGGTGACCTCTGGGCAAGAACCCACCCAACTACGTTTACTGTTTATGCATTTGAAGTTGAACAAAGGATAATTATATCTAGGCATTATTATTATTTTCTGATTATTGCTTTCACTTGAACATAAAGAGATATGATTATGTGTCAAATTGACTAGGGGTGTATTGTGATGGCTATTCTTGGTTTTCACCTTATCTATATCTGGAGTGAACTACAATCTTTATAAAGATCTTGCAAAAAGGTAAAAAAAAAAATTGCGTAGATCCAGGCATGGTGGTATACACCTTTAATCTCAGCATTCAGGAGACTAAGACGTGTAGATCTTTGAGTTCAAGGCCAATCTACAGAGCAAGTTCCAGGATAGCCAAGCTTAGGCAGTGAAAGAGTTGGAAAACAAGAAGGGTGGTGATGATGTAATATAACAAGGGAAAGTGTTTCAGCCCCAGCAAGCAGCAGAATTTGGCAGCCTCAACTATGTGACTCTGGCTTTAGAATAGACAAGAATAGACAAGGTTACTAGGACATTTGATGCTCGTTAGCTCAAGTTAAGACATTAACAGTGACTAAGAAAAGACCATCACCACTGAGATGATCTTCTGGGAAGTGTTTTCTGAATATAATGAAGCTGTGTCCTAGAGCTAGACATACTGGCAGCCAGACTTGGTAATATCTAAGAATCTCTCAGGTAGCACTGGTTTTGAAGGCATGAAGGGGTCATGGACAGAGCAGCTGAGGCTTGTCACTGTGAGAGGACAGGAAAGGCCATTGGTGAAGGTGCAGCCTCAGTGGGAGTTGATGGCCCAGGAGTAAAGAGGTCCTAAAAGAAGTTGAGTCTTGGCACCATGAAGAGAACCTATGAAAGGCTGGTCAATCTCAGTTGGAGTAGAAGATGCCAGCATATTGGAAATGTTAGTACCATGGGATGACCAACTAGAACAGCAGTAGAAGTGGAGTGGAATTAACCAGAGCCTGGAGAGCTATGAAAGGCAGGGCTGGAGAAGTAACCCAAGGCCTTTGCAGGATCCCAGAAGATCATATGTAGATCACAGACACTGGAACAAGAAGCTGTAAAGGTATAGTTTCCTTGGAGACCCCAAGATGTTTGAGATGCCAGAGTCATGAAATATCTGAAGAGGAAAGCTGCTAACAGGAAGTGGAACCAGTACAAAAGAAGGAAGTTTATTGTAGTCAACAAAAATTCAAGTAGAGATCTGCCGAGTGCTCTGGCATCAGACGTGGAGGCACAGAGTTTGGAGTTTGCCCATCTGGTATTCTCTCTTGCTTTGGACTGGTATTTCCTGAGTATGACAGTTTTGGAATTGAATGATAATATATATCCTGTGACGTATTTGATCTGCGTTTTAAAAAAATGTTGTAGTGGATTACAGTTAAGAGACTGGATGAATCCAGAAGAGACTTTGGATGGTCAAACATTGTTGAGGCTTCATAAGTCTTATGGGGACTTATGAAGTTGGACTAAATGCATTTTGCATTATACTATGACTAGGTATAGACCCCATAGACTCATGTGTTTGAACAGGTCTATGGAGGCCAGGGAGTATAATGTGGTGGTTTGAATTTGCTTGGACCATGGGAAATGGCACTATTAACGAGTGTGGTCTTATTGGAATAGGTGTGGCCTTGTTGTGGGGAAGTTTGTCACTTTGTAAGCAAGCTTTGAAGTCTTCTAGTGTTCAAGCTATGTGGAAAAGACCCTCTTCCTCGCTGCCTGCAGAAGATATTCTTCTCCTGGCTGCCTTCAGATAAAGATGTAGAACTCTTGGCTCCTCCAGCACCATGTCTGCCTGCATCGTGCCACACTTCTTACCATGATGATAATGGACTAAACATCTGAAACTGTAAGCCAGGCCCAATTAACTGTTTTCCTTATAACAGTTGCCTTGGTTATGGTGTCTCTTCACTGCAATAAAACCCTAACTTTTTTGTGAATGTTTCTTTTATGAATGCAAGTGCCTATGAATTTGGGGCATAAATGTTCAGAATTGAGACATCATTTTGGTGGATTTTTTTTCCCTTTAATGAGTATGAAGTGTCCTTCCCATCTCTTTTGGTTGAAAGTCTATTTTATTAGATATTAGCATGGCTATTCCAGCTTGCTTAGTCTGTTTGCTTAGAAAACTCTTTCTCAGTCTTTTATCCTGAAGTAATGTCTATCTTTGTTGCTGAGGTACATTTCTTGTATGAAGCAGAATGGTGGATCCAGTTTTTGCATCTATTCTGTTAGATTCTGTCTTTTTATTGGGAAATTAAGTCCATT
>NC_034604.1:53890430-53896990 GCF_900095145.1 Mus pahari | reverse complement strand
TGTGTGTGTGTGTGTGTGTGTGTGTGTATCTCCCTTCTTTTGGTTTTGATTTTACGGAATTATTTATTTCCTGTGTTTTCTTGGATGCAGTTAACCTACGTGGATTGGAGTTTTCTTCTTTAGGGCTGGATTTGCAGATAGATATTGTTTAAATTTGGTTTTGTCATGAATATTGTTTTCTACATCTATGGTAATAGAAAGATTTTCTGGGTATAGTAGTTTTTGGCTGTCATTTGTGGTCTCTTAGAGACTATAAGACATCTATCTGCCCAGGCCTTTCTTGCTTTTGGAGTCTCGGTTGAGTACTTAGGTATAATTCTGATAGGTCTGCCTTTTTATGTTACTTGGCTCTTTTCCCTTGCAGCTTTTAATATTCTTTCTTCATTCTGTATATTTAGTGTTTTAATTATTATGCAGCAGAAGGATTTTCTTTTCTGGTCAAATCTACTTGGTGTTCTGTAAGCATGTTGTGTAGGCATTTCTTTAGGTTGGGGAAAATTTCTTCTATCATTTTGTTGAAAATATTTTTTATGCCTTTGAGCTGGCTATCTTCTTCTTCTATTCCTATTATTCTTAGGTTAGGTCTTTTTATATTATCTCAGATTTCCTGGATGTTTTGTGTCAGAAACTTTTTTGATGTAACATTTTCTTTGAATGATGATATATCAGTATCTTCTAGTCTATCATTTACACCTGATATTATGTCTTCTACCTCCTGTATTCTGTTGGTGATGTTTGCACCTGTAGTTCCTATTCTCTTTCTAGGCCTTTCATCTCCAGGATTCCCTAGTTTGTGTTTTCTTTATTGCTTCTATTTCCATTTTCAGGTCTAGAACAATTTTTATTAATTTCATTCACCAATTTGATATCATTTTCCTTCATTTCTTTAAGGGATTTAGTCATTTCTTCTTTAAAGGCTTCTATCATCTTCATAAAATTGGATATAAGGACATTTTCTTGTATATTAGCTGTGTTAGAATATCCAGGGCTTGCTTTAGTAGGTTATCTGGGTTCTGGTGGTGCCAAATTGCCCGGGCTGTTGTTAACTGTTTCCTTGTGCTGGCCTTGAGCCATCTGGTTGCCTTTGCTGCACACAGACCTAAAGGAATGCAAGCAGAGCTGTGGGCCAGAAAATGATGCACAGGGGACAAGGTGCAGTTTGATGCTGCTGGGTGTTTCCCAGGGAGACTTGGGCAGGGTCCTACTTGGATGTCCCAGTGCTAGCAAGTCTCCTGTAATGCAGGGCTGCTGGGACAGAAAATATAGCTCAGGGGACAGGAAATAGCTCGCTGCTGCTTAGCATACCCCAAGGGGCCTGGCAGGTAGGGGATTGGGGGTGGAGGGGGCTCACCTGGTTGTCCCCTGGTTCTAGTAGTCAGAGTCCTGGGCTGGAAAGTGGAGTGCTGTGCCTGGGATTGGGTGCTGCTCACCCGTGCTTGGTTAGCTCCAGAAGGAACCAGCAGGGAGGGGATTCACCTGGATATTTCTGATGCCAGCAGGACTCTGGAAATGCAAGCAGAGCTAAAGGTTCCTGGAACCTATGATCCTGGTGTCTGTCTCAGGAAGTATGAGGATAAAAGGCCCACATCACTATGGGTAGCCTGTTGAAATCAAAATAGCTATGGTATAAAACATGCACTGTCCTTTTTATTGCTTAAATGTGATGTGTAGCTCTTGATTGTAAGATGCTTATGCTTTCTGATGGACTTGCTGGTTTGTGATGATGATTCCAATAATGGGAACTGGAGGATCCTTCTACGTTCAAGAGCTGCCGAGAAATTATAGTGCAGCTAACCGTTTTATCATGTGGTGTTCAGTGTCCTAGAAAAATCTTTTGTCTCTGATTTAACTCACATTTTGCAAACTCTTCACTACTGGCAAGGCTTTAAAGAAGAGAGTGAGTTCATGAGTCCTTTGTTATTTTTGTGTCAAAGCATGAGGACAAAGATATGAGAACATGGGTCACAGTTTATAAATGAATCAGTCATTTGTTGACTGAATTATTTGCTCTTCCTTCCCAAATAAGTATTTTTTCCCCCCAATAAAATGTTTGTTAAAAATTGTTAATTAGGGGGCTGGAGAGATGGCTTAACAGTTAAGAGTCCTTGTTGTTTTTGCAGAGGACCCAGAACCCACATGATGGCTCATGACCTGGTTGTCCCTGGTACCAGCAGGCCTCCAGAATGCAGGCAGAGCTAAATGTCCCTAGAATGGCACATACCCTTAATCCCAGGATTTTGGAGATAGAGGAAGGAGAAACAGGAATTCAAGGCCAGTTTCAAATTTATAGTTGAGTTTGAGGCCAGTTTGTACTCTATGAGATCAAGACACAGAAATTCATACACACACACACACATACACACACACACACACACACACACACACACAGAGTGAGAGATACAAAACACACCCCTCCAACTCACACAGTGAATTACATGCACACACACAGAGTCACACACACACACATACACACACGCACACACGCACACACACACACACACTATCCCACACTCATATACATTTCATATACACACTGTACCCCCACATTCACTCACACATTCACACAAATACATAAGCACGTATACCATCCCCCACACTCATACACATTCATACACAAGCTCTCTCTCGCTCTCTCTCTCTCGCTCTCTCTCTCTCTCACACACACACACACACACAGATACACAACACCCTACCACTATACTCACATACATTCACATACCTCCTCCACACACACATTCATACTCCCTCTCCACAAACATCCTACCCCATACTCACAAACACACACATACATTCACACCCCCAAAACACACACACACATACACACACACACACACACACACACACACACACACATGCCTTGTCCATCCTTTTATAATTTAGGGATGTCAAAGACTCTACTAGAAAATGAGCTAACCTCAAACTGTTCATACTTTCTACTTGGAGACTACTGATGGCTGCCCCCCCCTTTTTCATTATATTTATCAGCTTTAAACATTTTTTATACAATATATTTTTTATCATATTTTCCTCTTCTCTCAACTCCTCCCAGAACTTCTCCATAGTAGTTGGCTAACACAAAATAGCCTGGAGTTTTGTTTGTTTGTTTTTTGTTTTTGTGCTTTCTTGTTGTTTCTTTGGGTATGTTTTGCTCCTTTACCCTTAGAGGGGCTCTGCTGTGTTCTGGGCTTGAAGTGGTGATCACAGCAGCAGGCAAAGCAGATTTGATTCTGCTTCAAAGCCGCATCTCGTGATTGTGGGTAGGGCTTGACTTGTGCCACAGTGAAGGACGACAACCCCACGCTTGACTTTGTAGATGCACAACACAGTTTCCTAACATTTCAAGGACCTTCTCCTTGATGAGTTTAATTAAGGTGGAGGACACTCTGATCAGTTTCTTTACAGGTGATTTAAACATCCCATGTACATGAAATAAAACTCCATGCTGTTCTAACTTTTAACAAGAAGTTTTACTTTAAGTACATTTTAGATGTAAATAAATTATGTATTTCCTCTCTAAAACTGTGAATGACACTTTCATGCTTGTAGAATAGTGAGAGCCAAGGTCTTAGCTGGCAAAGAGAGAAGGGAATAAACTTGAGGCCATAGTCTGCTGCATGCAAGGAGTCTGACTGTATCTCAACAACTTTTAAAGAAACAAGAATCTGTATTTTCTGGAAAATTCTATACCTTGGGTTTGGAAATTAACTCATGAAGAAATTGAATTTTGTCCAGAAAAATCTTCATCAATAGATACACTTTCTTTTTGAGGTGCTAAAATATTAAGCAGGTTATGAAAAGGCTCAGTTGGCTTGGAACAGAGTTTAGCAATCTATAGATGCTAAACAATATGATTTGAAACATTCATAATATACTTTCTTCAACCAGTCATATTTGAAAGGCTTTGAGAGTTGTAACAAAGAAGGAGGACATGGTTTTAATGAAGTTAGGGGAATGTTCACGTGGGACAGGAACTGCAGATTTGCTAACCCTTTTTATTGCTGTCTCAGACAGGGTCTCAGTCTATTGTCTCTGGAACCCATGATACTAAGTGTGAGTATAAATGGTACACATCTCCACGTGTAACCTATTGGGAACAACATAATCAAAGTAGCAGTTATAAGACATGTACTACCTCTTTTATTGTTTAAATGTGATGTGCGGTTCTTTTTTTTTTTAAGATAACTTTTTTATTTATTATTATTTTCTTTATTTATATTTCAAATGCTATCCCAAAAGTTCCCTATCCCACTACTTGGCCCTGGCCTTCCCCTGTGCTGGGTCATATAAAGTTTATAAGACCAAGGGGCCTCTCTTCCCAATGATGGCCGATTAGGCCATCTTCTGCTACATATGCAGCTAGAGACTCGAGCTCAGGGGCTACTGGTTAGTTCAAGGTTGCAGCCCCCTACAACACCTTGGGTACTTTCTCTAGCTCCTCCATTGGGGGCCCTGTGTTCCATCCAATAGCTGACTGTGAGCATCCACTTCTGTGTTTGCCAGGCACTGGCATAGCCTCACAAGAGGCCACTATATCAGGGTCCCTTCAGCAGAATCTTGCTGGCATGTGCATTAGTATCTGGGTTTGGTGGCTGATTGAGAGTAGGATGTCCATGCTTTCTGATTGATATGCTGGTTCATGGCGATGATTTCCATAAAGGGAACTGAAGTTGAGAATCCTTCTATGCTCATGAGCTGCTGAGAAATTATAATGTGGTTAACAGTTTTATCATGGGGTGTTTGATATCCCAGAAAAATATTTTGTCTTTTGTTTAACTTATGTTCTGCAAACGCTTCAGTAGTGGCAACAATTTAGAGAAGAGAGTGAGTTCATGAGTTCTTTGCTATCTGTATGTCCATGCATGCGGATGAAGAAATGAGTTGGTCTTTGCTACTTTGTGAGTTCTTATTTTATCCATCCTTTATTCCCCTTTATTCTCCTATCACTAGATAGGAGAGAATGAAGGATAGAGGGGAGAAAGATAAGAGATCTTAGAATTTAATTTTTTTTTCTTATTTCTTCTTTGAGCACAACTACTAACAGACCATAACTACCCCCTCTGAATGACCAACTCTCTATCCCACCTACTGGGGCTCTAGCATTTATATACCCTCTGAAAAATTCCCAGAATTCCAAATGTCACAACATCACAGAAACTGCCTGCATCTGGAAAAACCATGCCTTTTGCTAGAGCACAAGGCAAATCAGCCAGCTGCTGTTGACAGTCCAAAGCAGCCCCAGATCCCCACACCTGAGATTAAAATAAAAACATATTCTCGCAATATTTCCATGTTTTCAAGAAAACCAAATTTCCAAAATAGTCAGTACATGAGAATATGAGCCACACTTTATAAATGAATCTCATTTGTTGACTAAGTTATTTGGTCTTCCTTTTTGAATGAGTAAAGTTTTTTTTTTTTTCATAAAATGTTTGTTAAAAATTCTTAATTAGAGGGAAGGGGAGATGGTCCTTGTTGCTCTTGCAAAGAACCCACATTCAGTTCCAAATGCCTACGTGATAGTTTAAAACTATTCCTAAATTTAATCCTAGGAAATCTAATGCCCTCTTCTAAACCCTGGTGCAGCAGGCACACATGTGGTGCACACCCATACACACAGGCAAAACACTCACACAAATAAAATAGAATAAATATAAAAATTAAAAAAAATTCTTAATTAGCTCTATTAAAACATCCTTAAAATAGATACACACTGACAAATGTTTTCAGCTCCATAACATTTTCTGTCAGTAGTCTGTGAAAATCCCTACACTTTACGGACCATTAGCATGTCAGGCAAGCTCTGCAGTCCCCTTGATCAATGACTAGCATGCTGAGGTTTGTCAGCATTAATATGAACAAGATGACTTTGTCAAAAAAGTAAAACTTCAGACGTTGGGACATACTCCTGCTGCTGAGGCTACTGTCTTTGATTTTGTTTTCTGGGTCATTGTTTTACAAACTAGATGTAAAAATCCCAGTGAGGCTGGGAAGCTACTGTGAGAGTTCCTAGGGTCAGAGCAGAAGAGATGAAGCAAAGGCACGTTGCAGTGAGGGGCTGCAGGCAGAAAGAAGCAGGTGTGACGCAGTCTTTTTTCCCTCTTTCACTACCCCCAAGACCTTTTGGTGTGCTAAAAGAGTGATGTGCGCTGGTGACCTTATGTTTTTTTTTCCCCTCTGTTCCTTATAATGATAATTAGTACTTATTATTTCATGCCACAAGGGCACATTCTAGGGCTATTAGACAGATGATGCCAGTTAATTCTATGGGATGGTTATTATTCTCCCCTTCTGCTTCACAGAGAAATGGAGGCTTCACGAATCTTAGTGACTTGTATTACGTGTTTCACCATCATGGTTTGGATTGAAAGTATCTCTTACAAAGGCTCATTAACTCATGTCTGATTGGGGAGGGTCTAGAAACTTTAGGACACAGGACCTAGGTAGAGAAAGTTGATTTGTAGGAGCATACCCTGCTGAACTGTGTTTTGTCCTGTGGTCCGTTCTCCTCTCCTCCTCTCCTCTCCTCTCCTCTCCTCTCCTCTCCTCTCCTCTCCTCTCCT
>NC_034604.1:53887659-53889831 GCF_900095145.1 Mus pahari | reverse complement strand
TCCCCTCCCCTCCCCTCCCTTCCTCTTCTCTTCTCTCTTCTCTTTCTCCCTCTGCCTCTCTCTGTCTTTGTCTCTGTCTCTCTCCCTCTCTCTGTCTGTCTCTGTCTCCTCACTCCCCTTCCCCTTGCTTTCTAACTACCACATGTTTGTGTCTCTGTAGGATTCTGCCTCATCAGGAGTTCAGAAATCAGTGGAGCCAAGCAAGGTGGATGTAGACCTGGAGTTAGAAATTCCTTTATCCTTAAAGCGGTTCTCTCAGATGCTTTGTCATATGAGAGGCAGTGGAGTCTGAGTCTGAGGCAGCCTGAGTGTTGTTTTCTGAGAGCTGGTTCTTTGTTATTCACTGGGGTAAGATGGGAAGCAAGCTACCTCAGTGGGTACACTGGGCAGACTATTTCAGACACTTTTCAAAAGCCAAATATACTTCCTACCATGAGTAAGAGGTGCCCTTTGGAAGGCCCAATCTCTGCTTAACAATTAATTATATTGCCTAACAATGCTATTTTTAAAACAATGTATTAGATGTAAAGATGGAGTACAAGTTGACCAAAATTTGAAAGGCTTGCTGGTTAATTTGCTTTAAGTTCACACTCTTTTGACACAGTGATTATATTTTAATGTGAAAGACACTCCTGTCTAAGAACATTCCCACATATCCTTTGCAAGAGCAACTGGCATGCCTCCCTCTCACACACTCTTTGCTTCCCTCCACCATCCACTAATCTTGAAGATAACTAGGTGATAGATACTGTGGTCTTTGCTTAGAACAAAGGAGCATATTTAACCACCCAAGTCTCATGAGTTCCAAACTTAAGTAAAAATGGAACTTATAGTAATGGTGCCTTGAAAATACAGTATAATTTATTCTGTATACACAATGATTTAAAAGGAAAGCTGGAAAATATAAGAGATGGTTTATTGAAAAATGTCCAAAAAGATAGATACTGAGAAAATATATATATATTTTTAGCAGATAGCTATGGTATTGCATAAGAACTGCAAGATTTTTTGTGTTTCTTGTGTTGCTGTACTCTGGAAGCCAAAGTCTGGCACACAAAACCTCATCCTTGCCAAGAGATATGTTGGAGGTAAAAGCAGCAAAGATACTGGAACTATATGAAATTTTATATCTAATTTTTCATGGAGGCTAAGAGGTCTCAAGATTTCTAGTTATAAGTTGAGAGTGCAGACGTTCTAAATTTCAGTTCTGGTCCAAGTCAGAGAGTTTGAGATCAGGAGAACCAGAGGTGTGATTTGTAGTCTCAGTCTAAAGGAGGAGAAGCCAACCATATAAGCTCAAAGAGAGAAGCTTCATTCATTCATTCCGTCTGTCTGTCTGTCTGTCTGTCTGTCCGTCTGTCTGTCTGTCTGTCTGTCTGTCTGTCTGTCTGTCTCCCTCTTCCTCCCCTCCCTTTAGTGCTTTGGAACCAGCACTACCACTGGGCTGTATCCCCATCAACAATTTTTTTTTGACTCCTCCATTTTAGTCTATTCAGGACTTAAATAAGTGTCAAAGAGAGAGATCCACTTTTTTAAATATATGAATTCAAGTGTTACCTTCCAAATACTCTTATAGACATGTCTAACAAAGCATCTAGGCATTCCATAGCTAAGATGACACATGTCCCGTCATGCCACTATCAAGATGACACTTAACTTATTTATTCAAAGTCCACTAGGCTGATCTGCTCAACCTTGTTGGTCATAATTGTTCTTGACTGGAAGAGTACCTTACTGTGCAAAAGTACAGTAAATGGTTTTGGAGAGGCATAATTTGGGATTATGCAATTCTTCTTCCTCCATAGTTCAACAGCTCTGCTGTAGACAGGCCACCATGAGTATCCCTGGTAAATGGAACATAGTTGATATCCATTGCGACTACTTGACCAAAACAATTATGTCTTTGAGACAACTGTCCTGAGCCCATTATAATTTAGCTGGAGAACCCAAATCAATTGTACCACAAGACTACCTTGGACCAGTGACAGCAGGACAGGGTCCTTTGAAAGAACCTACTTTCTAGACTATAAAATTCAGTGAATTTTCAGTACATTGAGAGGTGCTGCGGTGTGTGACCACCACCATTTAATTCCTGAATGTGTTTGCCACTCTCAGAACATTCTCTCTCTCTCTCTCTCTCTCTCTCTCTCTCTCTCTCTCTCTCTCTCTCTC
>NC_034604.1:53882463-53887651 GCF_900095145.1 Mus pahari | reverse complement strand
CTCCTTCAGAGCACACTGTCATTTAATAAACTGCCTGTCTCTGCTCAGTTCTTTGAGGAAAGAACTTGAAACCCCTCCCTCCAGCCCTCCCTCCCTCCCTCCCTCCCTCCCCTTTCTCAGCATCTGATGATGATAATTATTTCTTTAACTTTACTATCACAGACAAACCTGAAAGACACTACACCATGAATGTATTTCAGAGATTCCCGGTGCACCACCCTTAGAAGTTGCTTACATTTGTTGCACAAAATCTTGTCAACACCATGTTGTCTGCACTCCGTTCGTTGCCCAAGTATACCGCTTGAGAGGGGAATGCTTTAAATTTTCTTGTTCATCTTGAAAAGCATCATACTAAAATCTGATCTACGTTTCCTCCTTTCTTTTGTGGGGAACACAACTGAGCTTGGGCATTGCAGGCGGGCAGTGGTTTCCCACCAAGCACTAGGCCAGCCTTCCTGCTATAGAACTGCTTTTGTCCTGGAGAGGAAGTCCTGTTACCAGGAAAATTTTCTCCTTTCTCTTTGTAATAGGAAGGTTTATTCTGTGTAGGGATTCCACTATCTTTTAAAATGAGCCTGGTTTTAACGTGTTGAGTGTATAATTTGTGTGCAGCCCTTTTTCATTTGCGGCATTTACAACAGTAGTTCTTTGCCTCAGGCCATATGCCATCCATATAGCATCTTGGATGACCAGTTTACACAAAACTCATTAAAAGGTAGCATGCTTTGCACAGGCATATTTCTGGGGAGCTGAGTGTGAGGTGTTAGACTTGGAGGGGGGGTCCCCAACATTTTTATTACTCAAGAGCCCGCCAAGAGACTCTGAAAAGCAAATGGTTTAACCCCAACCTTGCCAGACACATCTAGAGATCCAGGTCTAGAAACCTTTCATCTCGGCTCATCTGTTGTGCTTAAAATTTCTTGTCCTGGGTCGGTAGACATGTCTATCAAACATGCGTTATGTGAAAAAGAAGGATGCAATAAATGATGAAACAAGCAAACAAAGATCTGAAAAATCTAAAGATTCCTTATCTTTACTGATCACATGCATGCCCTGCAGTGTTCATATTCGGGAGTGTGCCAAGACACAGCATGTAAGGAAAAACACTTCCTCTGTAGGGTTCCCTTCCTGTTTTCTACCTTTGCAAATGCCACTGGGGCTACTGAAAGGGAAGGCTGAGGCCACGTGTCTGCTGTCCTCTCTGGGGAATAATCAGATCATGGCTTGCCATTCTGAGCCTTCTGTGTTAATGTCTGGTAATGTGTCCGACCAGGGAATCCAGTCTTACCGATCTCTAATGCTGTTGTGATGTAGTGTAGTTAATATTCAAAGCTGGTGCCCTTGAGCCAGTATCAGTAGGAGATACATTCTGAGATTTTTTTTTTTTTCTGTTTGTGCTAATAAGTCTCATCTGACTTGGTGTGTGGCTTTGTATTCTGCTCAGTGGTGTGTGAAGTACATGAAGACTTTGGGCCTCTGTGCAAAGGTCAGATGAGAAAAAGCCTCATTAGGACTTGGCACTGACCAGTTTGTTTTTTTTTTTCCAAACCTAATTGCCCCCTTTCCTCTACCAGCCACACCGAACTGCATGTTACATGAAGAAAAGTCTTTTTCTTATTACATGAATTCCCCAGTATGTTGCATAACAACCTACAAAAGACAAATGTTCTGTAGATGTTTACGTAATGAGTAAATGCTCTCCCCCCCCTCCCCACCCGGAACATCTTGTGTCTGCCTGCTTCAAGTTCGTTTGCAGAGACAACCTCCGACACAATGTCCAATTACTCTCTTTTCAGTAACAACCAGCCAGGCAGTCACTGAATCGGAACTTCACTCCTCAAAACCAAGCCCAGGCAATTCACTGAAGAGTGGACTAGGTGTAATTTTTTTTCCTCATGCAACAGAAGCAATTGGCCACTCTTGCTGTTTCTTTTTTTTTCACATGCTTTGGCCCGTGAGCTACAAATAACTGTGGAGTAATTTTATCTCAGCTAAACAATCACCTCTGGAGAGTCCAGGAACCCGTGGCATCTGCAAATGGCTCCCTTGTCTCCATAAGACATCCATCTGCAGCTGCTGCTCTGCCAGGGGCATTAGCCTGTTATTGTGATGGTAGAGCACACAAAGGGCAGAGAAGGAAATGCTGTCCTCCGGCTTCAGACTCTCAGGATATTTGCAGGAAATTAGGGACTTTGTTCTGAGGAAATTCATTGGCTCAAATGATTTGTTTCCCCATTCAAAGCATTCTTTTGTCAATAGCATGTAGCATTTTGGAAACTTCCAGGGCAGTTTTAAAAACTAGAGCCACCTGTTGGCTTCGCCATAGAGAATAAGTGACAATAACTAAGGGGAGGGGAGCTAAGTGTCAAGTGGAGGCTCTTTGTCCTTCCATTACCCTCTTTTCCTGAAGGCAGCGTGCTGTGCACGAAGCCCTTGCCTTCAGTACAATGCAGCCTGTTTGATTCCCTTGGTGGCTCTGGTATCCTAACACCATCGGCTACTTTATCATCTGTACTCTTGTGCATCTCTGTCACCGTCTTCTTTGCATGTCCCATAACGACATGGACAAGGTACATGGCGTCTATTCTGATGTGGTAGACATCTTCTTTGTGCTCTTTGGTTTCTTTCCTGCCTTTTGGATCGCCCCTCTTTTGTGATTCATATGTTGAATAAACTCTCAATTCAAATGAACCTACTTCTAACCTGGACACTACTGGAATACATTGCATTCATATGCATGGAAGAACATACTTTCTGGAGCTTAGTTTCTCTCTCTCTCTCTCTCTCTCTCTCTCTCTCTCTCTCTCTCTCTCTCTGTCAAGTTTGTCAAAGCTGTGTTTTGTTCCCTGAAGTTGCTAAGCAGTTTTGAGGCCATCTTCTTATCCCTGTGAACTCGGCCTTCCCAGACCGTGTGGTGAGCAATAAATCATCTTGTTCTTTGAGTCTCTTCTCTCTTTCACTTAAAAACAAATAAGGCGGGCTGGGTTCAGTGGTATACATCTTTAATCCCAGCAAAGAAGGAAAAGGCAGGTGAGTCTCTATGAGTTCAAAGCTAGTCTGGTCTATATAGTAAGACAGACCCTGTACCAACAAACAAACAAGCAAATAAATAAACAAATAAACAAACAAAAAATGAGGTGAGCAATGCTCAAACAACCTTATGACATAGACTACTTCAAACAGAACCAAGGCATATCAGAAGTGAGCAGCCCTAGAAAGATGGACCAACTTATCTGATCCATAGAGTCAACATCAGAAGGAAGCAGGATTCCTCCAAGCACTGGGATTACTGCTCCTAGACTAGATTTATTAAAGGTGGCCTGAGCGTTCAGATAAGTCTAAATGGATACAGTTCACAATAGTGTATTTTGGGGAAAGCTGGAACAGAAGAGAGTAAAAATGTAAATATGTTCTTAAGGGCCAGCAGTGTTTCAGATCTCAGGTGCGGTCTATGGCCAAGGAGAGACACCTTGGTTTCTGGGAGGAAGGAGGCAGATGTTCACAGGTAAGTAACCATGTAACAATGGAGGAGTGGTTGATAATGGTCAACAGGATGAAGGAAATAAAACAAAGCAAGGTGGTTGAAGCCATTAACTCACCTGAAAAGGCCACTCTAGGAGATGATAATTCAGCTCCAGAAAGAGTCCATGTGTTAGTCATTTCTAGAAGGAGCACATAATTCACTTGTCAATTTTTGGGCTGTTTCTATGCTATTGTGGTACTTGAAGTGAAAAAGCTTTTGTACAGCAGAAGAAACTATTATCAGAATACAGACAGCCTACAGAATGGGGAAAAAAGCTTTCTCAGCCATACTGAAGACAAGGGGTTAATATCTGGGGTATATATATATATATATATATATATATATATATATATATATATATTTAAATACTAAAGAACAGAGCTGCCAATTGATAAATAGGTCAATGGTCTTAACAGTTTTCAAAAGAAAAATGGACAAATGATCAATCGCTATTTTAAAAAGTATTCAGTATCTCTGGCAATCAGGGAAATGTAAATTCAAACTACTTAGAGAGTTCATCTCATTCCAGTGAGAGTGACAAACACCCAGAAAACAAGTGACAGCAAATGCTGGTGAGAATGTGGAATGTGGAAGAAATGGGACGCTTAAACACAGTCGGTGTGAGCGTAAGTTAGTGCAGCCACTGTGCAAGCCAGTGTGGGAATGTCTCAAAGAAAATGAGAACAGTAACATTATATGACCCAGCTTCACCATTCCCGGACATATACACAAAGGATGCCACAACCGACCAAAGAGATACTTGTTCACCCATGTTAACCACTGCTCATTTTGTAGCAGCAGGGAAATGAAATTAGCCTAGACATCCATCATCAGATGAATTAGTAATGGGAATGTCGTTCATGGAAGTTTATCCATTTGTAAAGAAAAACAAAATTTGCAGAAAAAGGGACGTGACTAGAAAGCAGCATTTTAAGTGAGGTAACAGAAGCTCAATAGGACAAACACCATATGTTCTCTCTTAGGATTCTAGCCTTTAACTGTCACATGTCTAGGTGGGGGCAAACCTGGTTTTGAGAAACCAGAAAGGATTATGCAACTGGAAAAAAAATATGTTCTAAAGGTGGAGAAGACAGTTGAGCAATGTAGAGGGTGTGTGTGGGGGGGATACTAGGAGGAATGGTGGAAAAAGGTTTTTAGAGATGAAGAAGAGGGTGTGTCTGTGGATCAACTGAATTAAAATATGTGTGATAATTCATATGGAAACTTATTACTTGGTAAGCTAATTTAAAAAATGAAATGTAAGTCTGGTGAGATGCTTCAGTGAGAAAGTCCATGCTGCAGAAACATGAAGACCCAAGTTTAAAGGCCCAGAACCTGGGTAGAGCCAGCTGTTGTAGCTCATGTCTATAACTCCAGCTTCCTGTGGTGACACGGGAGACAGACAAGAGACTCCCCAGATGCTCTCAATCCAGCTTGCCTGGAGTGTATAGTGGCAAACGACAGAAGAGACCCTGTTTTAAGTAAGGTGGGAGGTGAGGACCAACATCTGAGATTGTCCTGTAACCTTTACATGTGCAAGGTGTGTGTCTTAGTCAGGGTTTCTGTCCCTGCACAAACATCATGACCAAGAAGCAAGTTGGGGAGGAAAGGGTTTATTCGGCTTACATTTCCATACTGCTGTTCATCACCAAGGAAGTCAGGACT
>NC_034604.1:53881069-53882055 GCF_900095145.1 Mus pahari | reverse complement strand
AAAGTCTCTTAACTGTGGGCTTCACTAAAAAACTTCCTTCAAGAGGGAAAAACATNAGGACACAGTCACAATCAAAAGCAAAAATCAAACTCCAACTGTCCAATGTCTGGGATCCAANTCACAATCTTCTGGGCTCCTCCAAGGGCTTGGGTCACTTCTCCAGCCATGCCCTTTGTAGCACACACCTTGTCTTGTCTTCTAGGCTCCAGCTGTCTGTACTCCACTGCTGTTGCTGTTCTTGGTGGTCATCTCATGGTACTGGCATCTCCAAAATGCTGCTGTCCTCCACTGTAACTAGGCTTTAACAATAGCCTCTCATAGGCTCTCTTCAAGATACCAAGCCTCAACTCCTTTGCATGACCCCTTCAGTCCTGGGCCATCAACTGCAACTGAGGCTGCACCTTCACCAATGTCCTTCCATGGCCTCTCACAGTGCTTCCATGGCCTCAGTTGCTCTGCATGACCCTTCATGCCTTCAAAACCAGTACCACCCGAGTAACTCTTACACATTATCAAGTCCAGTCACAGCACAAAGTACAACTTGGCTATCTCTGGAACACAGCCTCTGTGCTTTCAGAAAACACTTCCCAGAAGATGTCACCTCAGTGATGCTGGTCTCTTCTTCTTCTTTTTTTTTTTTTTTTTTTGTCCTCATATACTGATTTATTAATGTTATATCTTAGATTCTGAAAAAATACCCTATGTATGATTCTGTGTGATGATAATAGATCACAATGTTTTTTAATTAATTTATTATTATTGTCTTTATTTACATTTCAAATGCTATCCTGAAAGTTTCCTATACCCTACCCCACCCCCGCCCCTGCTCCCCTCCCCACCCACTCCTTCTACTTGGCCCTGGCCTTCCCCTGTGCTAGGTCATATAAAATTTACAAGACCAAGGGGCCTCTCTTCCCAATGATGGCTGATTAGGCCATCTTCTGCTACATATGCAGCTAGAGACTCGAGCTCAGGGGGTACTGGTT
>NC_034604.1:53878636-53881058 GCF_900095145.1 Mus pahari | reverse complement strand
GGCTTATACCTAGTTGATTATTGTTTCTTTTCCCTTTTATGTACACTTTGTACTGATGTCTTCCATTAAGACTATAGAGGTATTTTAGCTCGTTTACACTGTGTCCTCATTGGAACCTTGGAACCTCCCATTCCCTTTCAATTGGATCTCTTTACAGATTTGTATTACACCAGCCATAAAAATATCACTTACATCTGAAGGATATACTTCCCTATAATTATATTTGCAGTCTTGTATATTCTTTTTGTCTTCCCAAGTTTTAATGAGTTACTCATTTAAAATGTAGTGGGATATCATTAGTTCTTACCCAAGCTCTTCCTCAGAACTTCGAGTCTCCTTGTGCACATTTGATTCTGGCCTTTTCTTGCAAACATTCCTCTTGAGGCTTTCCATGCTTCTGCTGTAACCAGGCTTGGTTTATTATCCATGCAGTAGTCACTGTGAGCCCACACTCTCTTGCTATTCCTTTAATTGGGCACTCTGATTCTTGACTGTCCTGTCTTTTTTTCCTTGGAGAATGTAGGCCAAATAATGACCTTCATAAAGAAGTTGAAGTCCTGATCTCTCAAAAACATGTATGCTTACTTACTCCTCAGGGCACAAAGGATTTTGCAGATGTGGGACGATGACTATGATTTATCCAGACTCCTTACAAATGACTGTAGAAGCAACAGAGTTAGTAGTACTAATGTCAGAGAGGCTTGAAGATAGAGGAAGAGGCTATGGGTTAAAAGGAAAGGGTAGCTTCTTGAAGCTGGAAATATCATAAAAAAATAGAACTTCCCCAGATACTCCGGCATGAAGCCTCCCTGTTAGCTCAGATTCCAGAACCATAAAAAAAAAACCCAACACATGTATTTGGCTTTAAACCATGAAGTTCCTGGAAATTTTCTATAGCAGTGATAGAAAACCATTATGGTAGATGAGCCGTTAATTTGTTCAAGTTTTTGAGTAGCTTTAGAAAATGCAAGTAAGAGATGGTTTTAACCTCTTACTTATCCAAAAAAATCTGTAATTTGACATAAGAAGTCTTAAAGGATGAAAGTGGGGTTTTAGATATTTATTTACACTGTTCCTACAATTACTTCCTTATTTGCACGTGTGTGTACATAGGCACAATTCATGCCTATCACAGTGTGTGTATAGAGGTAAGAGGGTAACTCCTTCTGTCATGTGGATCCCAAGAATTGAACTCACATCATCAGTTAAGGTAGCAAGCTCTTTACCCACTTTAGCCATCTTGTTGGCCTGGGCATAATTTTCCCCTAGGATGCTGAGTGTCTCTCTGTCATACACATTTATTCAGTAATAAACTTAATGCCACTCTCTGATATCTCCCTGCATCCTTTCTGACCAGTTTTGCTCACTTCTCTGCAAGTGTTCCTGATGTTGAGAGATGTGTTGTTGTGTGTGCTTTAGTGTGACAAACAAGTTCCAATTGCTTTCAGTTACAAAGCCTTTTTCAGTGCTAGCTGTTTGGTAATTCCCTTTTCTCTCCCTCCTCTCCGCTCTGTTTCTGGAACACTTGTTAATGGGATGGAGGACTTCCTGGGCTCATCCTTGAATTTTTTTTTTCCCCTGCTGCTTTCAATTTTTTTCTTTGCCCTACTTTCTGGAGAATGTCTTAACCACATCCCCTAGCTCTTCTTAAGTTAATCGTTTTTTTCTATATTATTATTATTTTTAACTTCCAAAAGATTTTCTTTTCTTCCCTACCTCCTTTTTCCATCTTTGAGCACTTCTTAAAAAACTGTGGCTGTATCCTCATGAATAGACTATCTTCTCTTTCTCCACAAAGGAAATACGGATTGCATCAAGCTCTCTGTTTGCTATTGGATCCTGCCTTCCTAGTGTGTGTGGCCTTTGCTGCTGGTCTGCCCACAGAGTGTTTGAGAGTGGGCGTGTCAGCTTGGGTGTGGGGTGTTTGTGGCTGGTGTGGTCTGCTGACTGAGGAGGCTTGCTGAAAGGCTTTCTGGTCCAGGGATGGAGTTGAGCTGTTGTGGTTTTATTCTTCATATAAACACATATAAACTGGTCCCTACCAGTTAGCTCAGGGACACTTCCTTTGCTGTTGTCTGGGAGACAGAATGACTTTGCTAGTGTTCCTGGAGACAAATGGAAGAAGACACCCACCCCTCTCACTGCTCACTATACCGACATCACTTAACCCTTTCCCTTTTCAAGTGCCTACACAGAGCTTCTTTGATTTAAATTTTCTAAATCCTCTGGGTGGGTGGAGTATGTAATTTGTTGGTTTTAAAGTTATTTTTATAGAATTATATACATGAATCTGTATTTCTCTTCTCTCCTCCTCAAACTCCTATGTTCTCCTGCTCCCTTTCAAATTATTGATATTTTTAAACACATACACACACACACACACACACACACACACACACACACACACACACACACACACACA
>NC_034604.1:53877067-53878429 GCF_900095145.1 Mus pahari | reverse complement strand
TCCCTCCCTCCCTCCCTCCCTCCCTTCTTTCTTTTTTCTTTTTTTCTTCCTTTCTTCCTTTCCTTATTCACTTTACATTCCACTCACTGCTCCCTCCTGGTCACCCCCTTCCACAATCCTTCCCCCATTCCCTATCCACTTGTTCTCTGAGTGGGTGGGTAGGAGCCCCTGGGTATTCCCCAACCCTGGCACATCAAGTCTCTGCAAGGAAATTCTTCAATAACCCTCCAGAGTCAAATCAAGCCCCTGTGATGACTCCATATTTGAGAATTTCTTCGGTCTAAGATTTGAAAGAACAGCTTTGGGATTTTTCCAAGTGTGATTTTCCTTGTCTTGTCTCCTTCCCAGCTTCCTAAACTGGATCATCTTCATATCTTCTTGGATTGACCTTATTTTTATGAATTGCTTTAGTTTTTCATTATCATTGTAACTAGTTTTTGGAATGAACAGAGGAAATGAAATATGTTCAATTCTTTGTGAACTGGAAGCTTTAGGATTTATTTATTGGGGCCTCTGCAGTACTGCTTGTACACCAGGCCATCACATTGTTTGTTGATGAGGTATGTGACAAGTGCCTGGGGAGTCTATAAAGTTTCATAGTTCTACCAGTTTTCTGGCGTTGCAGCATTTGAGGCTTTAAGTGTTCCTGGAAATATCTGGTGATCACATGATACCAGATCCACATGTCATACAACTTCTTGAAAATAAATCGTGACTCGCTATATTGTAAATATTTTTAGAGGGGGACTCTCCTCAAAGACTGTAAAACATGAAACGTATCTTCATGGTTTGAGAGAACCAGTTCACTGTTTCCTTTCTACCTTAGTGAGACTTGGTTTTTATACATTGTTTTATAGTTATTTTTGAGAAAACTTGAAACTCCCAAACCAATGCTTATCTCCTGGTTTGTTGAACTTTATTTTATAGTCTTTGGAATGTATATCTGCTGATTAAGTAGAGAGATGCTTTTAATATTCTGTAATGGTTGTCCCAGTATTACTATTTTAAGCTCTAAGTGTATCTTATCCTGGTATAATTGGATAAATCGAAGAAATATATGCTCATTTTATCTGTACTTTTAAGAATATTTATCTCTGTGGCTCCTCAGTTTTAATTTTTTTCATAGGCAATAGTGAGATAATGTGTACTTATTTTAGTTTGTATTGTAACTGGTACCTTTTGTCATTTTAATTTAGTGTCTTTGGACCTCTCTCAGCTTCACTAAAAGCACAAAGTATTTCTGGTGAAAAACCTTTTATTTATTTATTTATTTATTTTAAATTATGTATTCTTTTTTATTTTTTTATTTTCTTTATTTACATTTCAAATGCTATCCCGAAAGTTTCCTATACCCCTCCCCCC
>NC_034604.1:53823307-53876902 GCF_900095145.1 Mus pahari | reverse complement strand
TGTGTGTGTGTGTGTGTGTGTGTGTGTGTGTGTGTGTGTGACACACACACATCATGTGGGGGTCTAGTGTCTTCAGAGCTGAGGAGGGCACAAGGTTCCTGAAATGGGAGTTAGAATGATTATAAACACAATATGAGTGCAGGGAACCAAACCTGGGTCCTCTACAAGAACAGCAAATGCTTTCAATTGCTGAGCAAGTTCTCCAGCACTGCTGTAAATTCTATATGTGCTTTCATTAATGACACTACTGCATTCTCTTTGGCTCTATATGTCCTGATGATACCCAAAATGTTTCTAATGAGCTTCATTTCGACTTTTCGGGCATCCATAGATGCTCAGTGGGAGTCTAGGGAGAAGGTCTCATCTTTATTTTGCCACCTTAATAGAATAAAAACAAATAGGTCCGAAGAGCTTCTTTAGAAGTTGGACAGCACAGCTCTGTGTCAGGGAATACATTTCAAAGAGGCTCAAGGGTCTAGGGTAAGGCTTACTTAGGAAGCCTAACCTCTTGGATTCTACTCAGGGGTTGTCTCAATGTTTGGGGGCTGTCTGATAAATACTATTAAGTCTATGTGAGTATAGGTAAATTCACCATTGAGAATACCTTGTCTGTCCTTCTCTAACATCCCCGACATGATTTTTATCATGTTTGCTTTCCTTCTCCCTTGCATGTCCATGCTACTGCCCATCTCCTTTTGGGTCCAATGGCCACTTGCACATCTCCACCTGTCATTCCCTCTTCTGCTACCCATGTGTTCTGTCCTATCTGAGATAAAGAGGGTTTAAGACTAGAACTATGTTCTTCCTACTTTCCTCTCTGTTCAAATGGCTTGCCTGCACTCTGAAGTGCTGCCTGAGTGTTATTTATCAAATACTCATATTGAATTGCATGCAATTCAAATTACGTACCTCCTTAGCTTTGCTTGATAGTTAGAAGTATACTTCACAGGGGTATTCGAGAAGGAAAGACAGGAATATTCAAATACTTCTCATTCTTACCATTTTCATTTGTTTTGTAATTTTTTTTCTAATTTTATTTTTATTTTATGTGTATAGGTGTTTTGTGTTCATGTATGCACACCATAGGCATACAGTGCCTATGGAGGTAAGAAAGGAGCATCAGATTACCTGGGACTGGAATTTTGGATTGTTGTGAACTATCATGTGGGCACTGGGAACTGAACCTGGGTCCTCTATAAGAGCAACAAGTGTTCGTAACTACCAAGTGACTTCTCCAACCCCTTCTTTTTTTAAAATAAAAATTTAAAACATTTTATCACTTAGTATAGGTTGATTATATTCTTCCCCATCCAAGTCATTCCCATTCTCCCCATCTCTCTATCCATACAGGCAGTTTTCACTTCTTGTGAAAATTATGATTTTCTTTGTATTTGGTATGATACATAGGTTTTAAAATTATGTCTTGGCCATCTTGTTCACTGTTTTAAGAGACTGTCAAGTTCCATTTTAACTTTTATTTTTGGCAGATGGTCTCCTTATAGTTTTTCAGACAGTTTCTGGCTCATTTTGTGTCTGAATCTAGTAACAGGAGAGTAGTGGTGACATTTTTACCCGACTGGCTTGTCTTTTGAGGTTAGAACCCAGTGATGGGGAAGGAGATCCCCACAGTGAGGTTGCAAGGCTTATTCACAAAGGAGAGGGGTGACTCTGATCCATCAGGACCTAGAATACTTTCAGACTTGACTCTTTTGATTAAATCTCCCACAGCGGGGAGAGGTGGCTCTTTCTTTTATGAAGTAGCTTTCATGAGGGATGGGGTGTGCCCTGTCTTCTGTTGCTGGGTAGATGGTAACGAACATGTATCTCTCTGACATAAGTGTTTCTAAATGAATGATGTGATACTTCATGATATCCCTTTAAAATTATGAATTATAAACATAAGCTATGACAGAGATTTGATATCTCTCTCTCTCTCTCTCTCTCTCTCTCTCTCTTTTGACAATTTAAAGTCTGAACAAAGAGCATCAAGTCTGTGTATGGATGTGGGTATGAATCACCAAAGATTACTTGAGAGGTGTGAAGCAGCTATAATCCTCAATCTAGCAATCTAGACTGAGTATGACTGATTAGGGTTTGTCAAACCTACCTTTAGAGAGAGAGAAAAGAATAAAGAATTATTCTCAGAGATTAAAATTAGAGACTAGTCTCAAAGAAGACAATATGGCAGCTTGTTAATTCTTCATAAAAATCAGCTGGATCCTTTTGACTTAGAATCATACACACACACACACACACACACACACACACACACACACACACACCCCAAAACCTTATCTATGTTGTAAGTGTTCAAATCCAGTTTTGTTTCTAGATACTGAATTGTCCTAATACTGTGTTTTTCAGAAACTATCCGAATGCTTTTTATTATATATTGAATAAAATCTGATGAGACATTCTTTGCATCTAAAGATTCATTTCACATTGTTCCTATGGGAAAATTTGTCTTTGAATCATAAAAATTACTATTTACTATAAAACCCAAGCTCTAAATGGGAGAATTTCTGCATGTTAGCTTTTTATTTCTTTCTTTTTCCTTTTTAAAAAAGTAAAAAAAAGTTTATCCCTCTATTAATTAGTGTGCCACAAAGGATGGGGAGTGGATAGGAACCACTGTGTGATCCCATATGAATCCTTTGTGGTTCACTATCAAATTTCTACCTTGGACATCAATATATCCCATCAAACATAGTGACTCTTTCAGAAAGAGCTTTTGAAGGTAGAATTTAATATGGGTTACAAATCTGCAAGGCAAATGTGGAGAATGATAGGACAATGCTGAAGGGGGAATTTTCTTTTCAGCATTTTCTTGTCATAAAAGAAGAAAGCTATTGGCTTAGAGATCTTGTTTGATACCAAGGTTTTGAGAGATAAAATCAAAGCAAAAGATTAAAACTATACCCTTCAAACCACATTGGTTCTATTAATCAATAACCTCTGAACACTCAACTATGGTTTCATGTAGTTGAGTTTTGTGGGGTGTGTACATTTGTACATTTAAATCTATAAAAGTCTTTGAAGTGCAAGGAAAGATTTTTTAAGGCAGAAGAGGGAAAATGGACAAACACACCTCATTAATTGCTGAGAAGATATCTAAGAAACATCGATTAAAACTAAAAGCTTTGAAATCAAGGAAAAAAAAGTAATTTAAAGAAGATCATTGTTTTTCTTAATTACAGAGTAAGAAGGAAGCTAATTTTCTGCCTTCCCTGCTCCCATCTCCAAAGAGATTTCCCACCCCAACATCCCTCAATAATCTATTATTCAGCATGAGACTTTAAGATCAGTTTTATTCACCATCAAAACCAAGGAAACAATTGCGAGATATTCCCCATTATTCAGCATGGAGTTCCTTTATCATTTTACATTCCTGCCTAACATTTCTTTTTGTGACCTTTAACTATTTGGCTTTTAGTCATACCACACAGGGCCACATGTTTCAGTGTCCATGGGCATATGTTATATTGCCTAGAGGCTTGTCACAGTGTTAGATCTCCACATAAGACACTCGGTCCACATGGAATAAGAGGTTGAGAGTAGTGGACTCCTTGCATGTTGACTACCACTGGGAGCAAAATAAATAATTGACTGTACAAGAAGCCATTCAGAAAATGAATTTCTTGACAGACTATTTGATCCCATTATTTATTCCATCTTTAAAAAAATTAATACAATCTTATTATACTCCATAGAGACGAAGTATTAATAGTGACATTTTCCTCCCTAGCTTACGTCTCTGGAGATCAAGGTGAGCACAGGTGTGGGGAGGGATTGTGCAGGTACATCTTTTGTGTATTAGTTGACTTTTCTGTGTAGAGACAAAAGACAACTAACAGAAGGTCTGTTGTCTTTTTCTAAATCATTGTGATTTCAGAGCATAGATCCTTGATTCACTTAGTGATGATGATCATAGGAGTAGCCAGGTTTGTCCATGATGACTTGCCATTTGTAAGGGAGATTGAAAATTATATATTTGGATGCTTCTTTTTTTTTTTTACTATTGTCCCATAACCACCGGAGGAGCCCCATTTCATGTGTCCTCCCAATCCATTTTCTGACTTGTGCTTTGGAAATGTTTCTGGAAGAGTTGACTCTGAAGGTGAGTGTTGAAACCCAGACCATGTTTGGCAGCATACTCCCTCTACCTAAGAGTCCTCATTGCCATGTCTTTAAGACAGTATAAGGCATCATCTTTTCCTGCCAGGCCTAGGAGATATATAATGGTTTTCAGTTATGGGGTGTTTTTCCATGTAAATCAGGTATATTTGGATCGATAAGTTCCTCATAGTCTTAGATTTCCCTTACCTTTAATATTCGAAGGACTAAATTATAGACACAGTAGAGTACAACTTTGGTTTTTAAACATGCTCTTTCAGATAATGACTTTATCTTTCATTTATTTTCTTTTCCCATCTTGTGTTATGTTTTATGTCCTGTGGTTGACTTGTCTCTCTTTCCAACAATGGGTAGTCGTGTATAGGTTTCTGTTTGTGTGACTTCTACTTTAAAATTTATGCAATACATTTGTACACTTTTCATCTTGGAAGATTATTTTTATAGATTTTAATAGAAATTTTGCTTATATATTACTTGTACTGGCTAGTTTTGTGTCAACTTGACACTGCTGGAGTTATCACAGAGAAAGGAGCTTCAGTTGGGGAAATGCCTCCATGAGATCCAGCTGTGGGGCATTTTCTCAATTAGTGATCAAGGGGGAGAGGCCCCTTGTGGGTGGGACCATCTCTGGGCTGGTAGTCTTGGGCTGTATAAGAGAGCAGGCTAAGCAAGCCAGGGGAGGCAAGCCAGTAAAGAACATCCCTCCATGGCCTCTACATCAGCTCCTGCTTTCTGACCTCCTTGAGTTCCAGTTCTGCATCCTTTGGTGATCAACAGCAGTATGGAAATGTAACTTACAAATAAATCCTTTCCTCCCCAGCTTGCTTCTTGGTCATGATGTTTGTGCAGGAACAGAAACCCTGACTAAGACACTACTCATTATAAATTTTGACCCTGTCTAATACTATTCCTAAAAATATCTTATTTTATTTTTACTTACATGTGTATGTATAAGTCCATGTGTGGGTATCTCATGGGAGTGCAGATGCCTTTGGAGGACAGAAGACAGAGTCTGATCCTCTGGAGTTACTGGCATTTGTGATTATCTGAAGTGGGTGCTAGGAACTCAGTGAGGATGCTCTATAAGAGTACTGCTAACATATCTCTCTATCCCAATTACCCAAATCATTTTCCTATTTCTCTCTTTAAAGTAAAAATACAGCTTTCTTCTGACTATAATTAATCACATTGTTGGGTATATATACAAAGGAATTGAAATTGGTATATTGGTGAGAAAGCTACAGTGACATGCATGTTCTTCCAGTCACTATTTTCAGCATCCAAGATATGGTCTCAACCCAAGTGTTTACTGATAGATAAGGGAAATGTGGTATATATTTACAATGGACTATCCTTTGGCCAGAAAAGGATGAAAGTATGCAGAAAAACAGGTAGAAGAAAGGACACCAGGTAACTAAGCCTGGCACAGGAGCATAGCTACTTCATGACCTCACTTATACATGGAAGATAAAAAGTGAATTTCAAAAAAGTAGAGAATAAAGCAGTCAGAGCAGAGAACAGTGTGGGGAGAAGGAAAGAATGGGGAAATGATGTTAATGAGTGGGGTAATTAGATAGGAAGAGATTTTTGTACATTTATTTAGATATTGGTAGTGGTGATGTGCATGCATGTGTGTGAGTATGTGTGTGTGTGTGTGTGTGTGCATGTGTGTATGTGTGCATGTGTTCCATGGCATATGTGCAGAGTCACAGGGCAACTTGCAGGCATCAGTTTTCTTTTTCTAACATGTGCATTCCAGGACCTGGACTTAGGTCATCAGATTTGGGGCAAACTTTCCCCTGTATTTAGGGAATCATGGGAGTTTTGTTTCCATTATACAGATGGACTTTCTGAATTTATTGATTTCCACATATTACTGTTGACGCAGTCACATCCTCCATCATTCTGTCCAGGCCTTCTATGTTCTTGTGGTTTAATTGCTCCACTTACTTTCAGCAGGACAGGTTTGGTATAGGCTTGGTGCTGTCAGGTTTTGTTGTTGCTCCTGCTGTTGTTGTGGTTTCTCTTGTAGCTTTTAAAATTGGTCCTTTCGTTTACAGTTTTTGGATTTTAACTATAACATGTTGAGCAGAGGTTACATGAGCATGCCTATTTACAGGATCTGAATACATCTTGCTTAATTCTATTCTACTATAATTTAAGTGGTTTTTGTGCCTTTAATTTTAATTTCAATTCTTTTTACTTCATGTGGTTTTAGGTGTGGTCCTTTGGTCATATCTCAGACTTCTTAAAAGTTATGGTCATTTTTACTTTTTTATTTATTTATAAATGTGGCTATTTTTTGATTTGATCCTCAACCCCAGATATTGTGTTTTCACGTGACTTGTTGAGGTATTTATTTCTAGCACCTTCCTGAAACTTAATTTCCTTGGTGAATTTCTCTTCCATGTGACTGAATCTCTCATCCATGTTGATATCTTCTTCAAGCACTGAGTTGACTTCCTAATTTCATTCACATGTATATTTTCATCCTCTTTGAGGTCACTGATAATCTCTGTAAGTGTGGCTCTTGAGTTCTTTGTTGTGTTTCAACTGTTTCAGTATCATGAGGTCTAGTTATTTAGGAGTCAAATTGTTGCAGGGATCATTTTGTCTTGTATCTCATTTCTCTTTTTGATTTTTTAAAATTTTATTTTATTTTTAATTAATTTTTTACACTTCATTTTCCATTCTGTGATCCCCCCATCCACTCTCTGACTGCTCTTTGTCCCACACCTCCTCCCCACCCCACCCTGTCTCCATGTGGATGTCCTCACCCCCCACCCCTCCTGACCCCTAAACTCCCTGAGGTCTCTAGTCTCTTGAGGGTTAGATGCATCATCTCTGAATGAACACAGACCCAGAATACCTCTACTGTATGTGTGTTGGAGGGCTTCATATCAGCCGGTGTATGCTGTCTGTTTGGTGGTCCAGATTAACCACTGGTCCTCCTACAGAATTGCCCTTCTCCTCAGCTGTTTGATGACAGGAAATCAAGTGAGGGATGGGGTTGCCATGCCACCATATGCCTCTGACCCATAATTGTTACAGACTGAAAGAATTACAGGGATGGAAATGGAGAGGAACCTGAGGAAAAGAAGGTCCAGCAACAGGCCCAAAGTGGGATCCAGCTCAAGGGGTCCCAAGGCCTGACACTATTACTGAGGCTATGGAGCACTCTCAAAGGGGATCTATCATGACTGCCCTCCAAAAGGCCCAACAAGCAACTGAAAGAGTCAGATGCAGATATTTGCACCCAACCAATGGACAGAAGCAGCTGGCCCCTGTTGTTGAATTAGGGAAGGCTTTATCTCGTTTCTTATGCTTCCTTGATGTGATTTTCACATCTTTTAGGATGTGCATATCTCTTACAATTTTGTTTGAAGGGTCTTCTTGGTCTGCCCCAAGGATGAGTCTCCAGTACCACTCAGAAAGAAGAAAACTAGTCCTTATAACACTAGCAGCTCCATACCAAGCCTGATGTCAATTTAATATAATTACTTCATCACCAATAACCATTGAATTGTTTTATGGTTTGAATATGAGACATGCCTTACTGATCCATGCATCTGAACACTTGGCCCCCATCTAGTCACTATCTTAGGAAATAATTATAATAATAACCACAGCAATAATGGGGACATGAAGCATGTCCTCACTGCAAGTGGGCCACTGAAAGTTGGTTCCTGAGGGTTATACCATGGTCCCAGTGCTGCCCTGAGCACTCACATCTTTTGGATACACCAAGATATGAAGAAGCTTTGTGGTAAGTGCTCCTCATTAAGGACAGAGCCTCTCCAGCTACCATCCTTTCCCTGCCATGATGCATCTTGCCCTATGACACACTAGTCAACATAAATCCTTCCTCTCTTAGGTTACTTCATGTTAGGTATTGTGTCATATTAAGAAAACAAATTATCCAGAAAATTGGTACTCAGATGTAATATGTAACACGACTATGTGATTGATAGCCTCTTGGAATGAGTTTGTGGAGGCACACCCTAAGATGCAAGCTAGAGGAGAGCCAAAACATTTTAAGCAGGTGCCATTTTGGAAGGAGTATAGAAGCCAAGACTGTTGAGAAAAATGTGGATAGTAGAACCTGTGTTATTGAGGCTGAAGAAGGAAACAAAGGCTCTATTGGGAACTGGGCCTAGAAATCATTCCTGTATCATTCTGGTAAAGAATACAGCTATATTCTGTATTTCATGGTATATTCATATACTACAAAAATATATGTGAGGCTGAGCTCATAATAGAATATTTCTTCGATAGAGGAAACTGCAACATAGCAAGTTCATTGCTGGGTATTTTTAGTGACTTACATAGTGATAATTTGAAACAAAAAACACAGCAGAAAAAAGCAAAGGCTTTCCAATGTAGTAAATAAAGTAGCAAGAGTGTAGACATGTCACATTGTGGGAAAGAAGATGCTGACAGAAGAAATCATTTCCATTAAAACTGAGGAAATTATCACCATTAAAAGGATGGCCAGCAAACCTTCAGTAGAATAATATGGAAGATGTTTTCAGGTCAAGTGCTCTAATCTATAAATATTCCTTTAAAAGGAGCATGTTTATATATTTTTTAAAAATGAGTTCCTGAGTTTAGAGTGCTACTACAGGGGTGCCCTGCTCAGACATCACTTAGGGAAACATCATCTCAGGTTTACCCATGAAGGCACATCGTTGCTGTAGTAGCTTGGATGCCATTGGAGTTGCAGTCTGATTGTGCCTGGCTACACTTCAACCTGGCATCAGAATTTCATGTCATGAATGTAGTGATAATTTTGCAGGCTTATAGAATGCGAGAGTTTTTGGATCACTGATTTATGTATCAAGGTTGTCTATATAAAGTATAATGATGCCAAGCAGTGTGCAGACAAGTCAGATCTCTTGAAAGAGGTTCTGGGAGGTCAGTGTGTGAAATAAGAGAAAGTGAAGTCAAAGTTGCCCTTGGAGATTCATGGTGTTGGAGATGTCAAGAATACTGGATGTCTGCCAAAGAAGGCTGCAGGTAATGTGTGGATCCAAGAGAGAGCCCATATGTGCTGCAGGCACAATGCTGAATGGCTAGGCTTCCAAAGCTTATTTGAACTCAGATAATGACATCACCAATCCTATATGATAGACATCAATCTACAGGCTATGTTGTTTGCTGTTTGATTTGGTTCCATTGTTCCTTGCTATGATCCAATTTCTCCAGTTAAAAATAAGAATTCTTTCTCCATTTCTAGTCTACATCAGAATAATATAACTGTTTTTATTTTATTTTATTTTATTTTATTTTATTTTATTTTATTTTATTTTATTTTATTTTATTTTATTTTATTTTATAGCATCTCACAGTTAAGAGTTGTCTTGAGGCTCAGAAAGGACTGAAGACTTGAACGCTGTTGAAGGTTAGGGGTGTTAGGACAATGGGCATTTTAAAGTTGCACTGAATATATTTTGTATCATTGGATGGCCATGAATCCAGGGAAAACAGGAAGGAATGTTAGGAAATATATGTAACATGGTCTCAGTGACTCGTGTGTTGAACAATTGATCCCAAAATGGTAGTACTATTTAGGAAGATTACAGAATCATTGGAGGGAAGTATGGTTGAGTTGAGCTACTGGAGGTATCCTTCAGGGTTATAGCTTGACCTTACTCCTGGCCTGAGCATTCTTTATTTCTGACCCACCAAGAAATGAACAATCTGTGTCCCAATCATACTGCCATAGATGGAGCTGTCCTAGCCACCATACTATCCTCACTATGATGGACTGTGTTATTAGAATAATCAAAATAAGTTAATTGCTGCAGACTGGCCTCAGCCGGCCCCCCTCAATCCATGGGAGAAATCAGGATTCTGGTACAGGTGGGCAGGAGTTGGCGAAAAGGGCAACAAACAGATGCAGACACAAGGAAGTGTGATATCTGAATGTAATTTCTCAGAGTGAGCACCAGTCTTATAATACAGAAGAAAATAATGAAGTTAGATGACACATTGGCAAGGTACAATAAGGTTACCAGATGCTTAATGACTCTTACACAAAACAGAGGAATGCAAACATAAAGACTGACAGGGACTGGGCAATAAAACAACTGAGACAAAGTCAGCTCTATCTGAGGTCAGCTACACTGTTAGAAGCCAGGTGTGAGGTCTTTATACTCCTGGGGCAAGGGCTTTCATTCCTAAGCCATGATTCTAATTAGGGAGTTCCACTCTAGCTAACCTTCTCATGAATAATGCAATACTCTAGTTCCTTCTTAAACCACAGCCCGATCTACTTCCTAAACCATTGTAAATTCCTTTATATGGGAGTGACTCGCGGCTTTTATTCTAAGTGATTGTGTGTGGGGACTTTCTACTAATAAGTAATGTAGTCTGCTATACAAAACTATAATAAGAATTCTAAACTTACTTTTCTAAACTTGCCCTGAGATTTCTAACTCTATGTAGTAGATAGTAATGCCTGATTTCTTTCATTATCTCTCTTACAATACTAGAGGCAATGCTGAATGTCATGGAATAGGCAACATTCTTACTGAATTCCAAACCCAGTGTTGGCTCAAGGACTACCTAGGGCATTGATGAAGGCCAGGAAGCAAAGTTAAATTTTGCTTAGGTATTTGGCAAGTTGTTGCTTGGAGACACCTATAATAAAACAATACTGAAAGAAAGCACACAGATCCATTTGCAAGGACAAGTTTGGAGCATTCATTATATGGGATGCCATGGTTCCAGGAGACTAAGTTTACGTGAAATTTTCACCTTGGGACTGCATCCAAGCTTTTGGGCCTGTCAGGTGAGTCACTACTGGAGTGGGTTTGGCAGTTAATCCTTTCGGTTGTATGACAATGGTGTTGCTGGCTTATGGGGGAGGTGGGTATTGTCTTCTTGGTTGTTCATGTCCCCAAACCCACTGGGATCTAGGAATCTGAAGTTATTTGTGGTAGTTCTTGGTGTAAACATCTGGCCTTGCTTTTGTTGGATGGTGTTGCTCCTTTGGTTTCTCTTGATCCAACCTGATGGGTTGTGGACCAGAAGAATGATGCTTGGTTTTCAGTCTTGGGGGTCATCCTGTGTTTTAGGATTCAGATTCTGGTGACTGCCAGATCTCAAGTTCTGGTTGGAGTTCTGCCTTCATAAGCAGTCCCAGATTGGAACCTGTGGTGTGGTGAGTGATACCTAGCAGGCAGGGAAGAGGACTGACTCTGGAGTTTCTTAAGCATAACTTCAAGTCTGGTTCTATGAAGTGGGGAAGAAGTAGAGATGATGGTATAATGGCTCTGGCCATGATGACAGTGAGTCCCCAGGGAATGGAGGTGGGCTGGGAGGAGGGGCTGAGCTCGGTAGTCAGAGGTAGATTGGAAAGGACTCTGGAGAGTCCAGAGTAGAGGGGAGAAAGGAAGGCACAAGGAGCCTATCTGGTCTCCTCTAAGTATGGCATCCCTGGTACATAGCAATTCTATGGGTACTCCAATTACATGGAGGGATGGCTGAAGGGGATGGTGAGGAGTAACTAAGGGATACTTTGTTTGCACCACAGGGACCTATTCTTTTTTATTGTTACATTAAGAAACTAAAGCAAAGCAAGAATTGGTAGGTCCATAAAGCTTTGCTTTCATTTTATTTACTTAAAAAGCTTAAATAAACTTTTAATTAAAATATAACGACACCCTTTCTCCCCTTTATTTTAAGCTTCCGTCTCTTTTTGTTTGTTTTAGAAATTTACTTCGTATAGAATTTTCTTATTTATAAAATATAGTATGCTTATAATTCAGTTTTCTTGAATTTGTTTTCTCTGTGGCTAGAACAATCTTATAAACCTAGGTGTCATAAAGTGGTTTCAGCTTGTATACTTGCAGCCCAGCATTTCCTAAGGATCATAATCACCAGTCACTTTGATTAGAATAAAAGCCATATGTGTAGGGTGACCCTCGAGAACAAGGTTGTGTTATCCTGTACCTGATTTGTGTGTCTATGGCTTAAGGGACTTGTTGGCCAAATTAGCTGTTCTAATGTGGTTATTGTGTTTTACTATTTAAGTCCATGTTTAAATAGATACTTAGAAGGGATATTTGGCCACTGATGTCCTGTGGCTAGTAGTGCCATGGTAACCATTCCTGAATTTTACCCTTTAGAACAGATTGGAGCTTCCAAGTCCTAGGATCTGGTATGTTCATATGCATAGTATGTGACTCATTAGTCATAGAATCATGTTCCAACTTACAGTGTTGTTTAATTGTCTATAATCATTAAATGGCAGAGATAAAGAAGTAATATGCTTACTTGATTTCCTAATCTCCCTCTCTTTCAAACACACACACACACACACACACACACACACACACACACACACACAAACTGATAATGGGCTGGAATGTAGCTCCGTCAGTAATTTCATTGCTGCACAAGACTGAGGACTTAGGTTTAGATCACTAACACCCATATAAAACCTGGCTATGGGAATACACTTCGTAATCCTCTGATTAAGGGGATGGAGAAAGGAGGATCCCTGCAGCTCATTCTTCCTAGCTGCATATATGAGCTCTAAGTTCAATAAGAGACCCTGTTCCGAAAAGTAATGTGGAGAGTGATAGAGGAAGATACCTAATGTTGACCTCTGGGCTCCATATACATGCATACTTACATGTACTTGTATATACACGTGCAGATTCATACATACAAAAGAAAACTGCCATTATTTTTTCCTTTTTCATTCTTAATTTTCAATTGTATCCTCATGCACATTAAGTGGTTAATTAAGGAGGGAATGTTTGATTTCACTATTTTCTTTCCTTTCATAGAATGAAACCTAGTCATCCAACATATCTAATTTTCTCCTTCATTATAAACTAAAACAAGATCAGTTAGAAAAAGGGAAGAACTCATCACACCTCTTCCCAGGTGTTCACACTCATTAGAAGGGATTATTTCTTGCAGAGACAAAAACACATATTTTAGGATGATTTGGTGCAAGCTTTGGAGATAGAATGGCCATCCCTTGCCAGGGAGTATATTTCAGATTGAACCTATTTGTTGATGGTCAGTTCAGAATAATTAAGAGATAGTTTGAAAATGGAATAGTGATTTTAGTAAAATTTATTTATTTATTGACTAAAAAAATACTTTTTTATTAAATATTTTCTTCATTTACATTTCAAATGCTATCCTAAAAGTCCCCTATACAGTCCCATTGCCCAGCTCCCCAACCCAACCACTCCTGCTTCCTGGCCCTGGCATTCCCCTGTACTGGGGCATATAATCTTCGAAAGACCAAGAGCCTTTAATCCCATTGATGGCCAACTAGGCCATCCTCTGCGACATATGCAACTAGAGACATAGATCTGGGGGTTACTGCTTAGTTCATATTGTTGTTTCTCCTATGGGTTTGCAGACCCCTTTAGCTCCTTGGGTACTTTCTCTAGCTCCTCCATTGGGGTCCCTGTTTTCCATCCAATAGATGACTGTGAGCATTCACTTCTGTATTTGCCAGGCACTGGCATAGCCTCACAAGAGATAGCTATATCAGGGTCCTGTCAGTAAAATCTTGCTGGCATATGCAATAGTGTCTGGGTTTGGTGGTTGTTTATGGGATGGATCCTCAGGTGGGGCAGTCTCTGTATGGTCCTTCCTTCAGTCTCATCCCTGAACCTTGTTACTATAACTCCTTCCATGGGTATTTTGTTCCCCATTATAAGAGGGGACAAAGTATCCATACTTTGGTCTTCCTTCTTTTTGGATTTCATGTGTTTTGCAAATTGTATCTGTTAAATTCATTTGTTTCATAACTTGGGTTAGTTTCACTGTGTCTCTGTTTAGTTTCTGTTTCCAGGATCTGTCCATTGATGAGCGTGGGCTGTTGAAGTGTTCCAATATTATTATGTGCAGTGCAATGTGTGCTTTGAGCTTTACTATAGTTTCTTTAATGAATGTGGATGCCCTTGCATCTGGAGCATAGATATTCAGAATTGAAAGTTCGTCTTGGAAGATTTTACCTTTGATGAGTATAAAGTGCCCCTCCTTCCCTTTTTCGATAACTTTAGGTTGGAAGTCGATTTTATTTGATATTAAAGTGGCTACTCCAGCTTATTTCTTCAGACCATTTGCTTGGAAAATTTGTTTTTTGTGGGGTGGGGGGCATGTGGGGGAAGGGGAGGAAGAGAGGCCATGTCCTGCCAGAGTTCCTGTGCTCTGGGCAGGTGGACACGGGAGGACTGCTGGACATTTTCCACTCAGCCTGGGTGGGCATTTGGCTGTGTAAAGCCACTGGACCCCACTCGATGGGTGGTGGTGGACAAGGGGCAGCCCCTGATACCAGGGGCCCCAGGGCTACACCCTCGTCCCTGGAGATACAGGAGAGAGGGCAGAGGGAGAGAGGTTCCCACATAGGTGAGATTCCTAAGTCCCTTCTGTGACTGGAGCAGAGGAAGGCCTTCTATTGAGAGATTAGAAACGGCTCATTAGAAGAAAACCTATCCTATAGTTCAAGCACAGCGGGCCTTGATGAACAGAGACAGTCTATGGTTTTAGAGCTTTATTGTAGAAAGGCAGGGGAAAGGGAAAAGGTAGAAAGAAAGACCGGCCATGGCAAAGAGGAGAGAAAGGGGGAGAAGGAGAGAGAGGCAAAAGGCAAGAATAAGAAGTTAGAGAGTAAGAGGGAGAGAATAAGAGAGAGAGAGTAAGGAAAATAGAAGCTTAAGAGAGTAAGAGGGAGAGAGAAAAGAGAGTGAGGAGGGGCTGAATAGCCCCTCTTATAGTGGGCTTGTATTCTTGTTGTTGCTAGGTAACTGGGAGTAGTCTAGTCTGAAGGTCAGAAGCTTGGGACATTGTCTATGTGACTGAAAGCCACACACTTCTCCTGTGGGGGATGTGGGGGCGGTAACTTAGAGAGGAGCCAGGGGTCCAGGAGACATGGTTGAACACCTACCATCCCATGTAGGTGGGAATTACCACCCATCAGGTTCTCCCAGGGTTCAAGCTCTAGCCTCAACTGGAAACCAGGCTGTCTGTGCATAGCCCATTGTCCCACAGTTTTCCAACCTTTTACTTTGAGGTAATGTCTGTCTTTGTCCCTGAGGTGGGTTTCCTGTATGCAGCAAAATTTTGGGTCCTGTTTATGTAGCCAGTCTGTTAGTCTATGTCGTCTTATTGGGGAATTGAGTCCATTGATATTAAGAGATATTAAGGAAAAGTCATTGCTTCCTGTTATTTTTGTTGTTATAGTTATATTTGTTGTGTATAGTTCTTGTGGCTGTCTTCCTTTAGGTTTGTTGAAGGATTATTCTCTTGCTTTTTCTAGGGCATAATTTCCCTCCTTGTGTTGAAGTTTTCTCTTTATTATCCTTTGAAGGGCTAGATTTATGGAAAGATATTGTGTGAATTTTGTTTTGTAGTGGAATACCTTGGTTTCTCCATCTATGATAATTGTGAGTTTTGTATAGTAGCCTAGGCTGGCATTTGTGTTCTCTTAGGGAATGTATAACATCTGTTCTGGATCTTCTGGCTTTCATAGTCTCTGGTGAGAAGTCTGGTATAATTCTAATAGGATCTACCTTGATATGTTACTTGATCTTTTTCCTGCATGGCTATTAATATTCTATCCTTATTTAGTGCATTTGATGTTCTGATTATTATGTGTCGGGAAGAATTTCTTTTCTGGTCCAGTCTATTTGGNGTTCTGTAGGCTTCTTGTATGTTCATGGGTATCTCTTTCTTTAGGTTCAGGAAGTTTTCTTCTATAACTTTGTTGAAGATTTTTACTGGCCTTTTAAGTTGAAAATCTTCATTCTCATCTATACTTATTATCCTTAGATTTGATCTCATTGTGTCCTGGATTTCCTGGATGTTTTGAGTTAGGATGTTTTTGCATTTTTCATTTTCTTTTCATTGTTGTTTCCATGTTTTCTATGGAATCTTCTGCACCTGAGATTCTCTTTTCCATCTCTTGTATTCTGTTGCTGATGNTCGCATCTATGGTTCCTGATATCTGTCCTAGGATTTCTATCTCCACAGTTGTCTCCCTTTGGGTTTTCTTTATTGTTTTTACTTCCATTTTTAGATTGTAGATGGTTTTGTTCAATTCCATCATCTGTTTTGTTTTGTTTTCCTGTTACTCTTTAAGGGAATTTTGTGTTTCCTCTTTAAGGACTTTCACCTGTTTAGAAGTATTTTCCTGTAATTCTTTAAGGGATTTTTGTGCTTCCTCTTTAAGGTCTTCTACTTGTTTAGCAGTGTTCTCCTTTATTTCTTTAAGTGAGTTATTAATGCCCTTTTTAAAATCCTCTACCAGCATCATGAGATATGATCTTAAATCTGAATCTTGCTTTTCGGGTGTGTTAGGATATCCAGGACTCACTGTGGTAGGAGTAATGGGTTCTGATGATGTCAAGTGGTCTTGGTTTCTGTTAGTAAGATTCTTACATTTGTCTTTCACCATCTGGTAATCTCTGGTATTAGATGTTCTAGCTGTCTCTGGCTGGAGCTTGTTCTTCCTGTGAGTCTGTTAGCCTCTGTCAACACTCCTGGGAGTCCAACTCTCTCCTGAGTCCCAGTGATAAAAGCACTCTCTGCAGGAAAGCTCTTATCTGGCAGGGAAGGTGCACAGAGGTTGGAGCTCAGCTCTGCCTCCTGGCTGAAGATTAAGGCCTGAAAGGTCCCTGTCCAAGAAGCTATGTTGCTTCTGCAGCCCACATACTCTCCTGTGGGGACTGGTCTCTGAGAGACCTGGAATACAAGATGGCAATCTAGCCTGAGTATTTGGGTTAGAGCCCTCCCTAGAGGCAGACTCTCCTCTGGTGGGGAAGGAACACAGAGGTCTGCCTCTTGGCTGAGGATGAGAGCCCGAAGGGACCCTGTCCAAGAAGCTCTGTTGCTTCTCTGGCCTGCATGCTCTCCTGTGCAAACTGGTCTCTGAGAGACCTGGAATACAAGATGGCGATCTTGCCTGAGTCCCAGGGTCTCCAGAGCCTTTTCTGGAGTCTGACTCTCCTCTTATCTATCTATCTATCTATCTATCTATCTATCTATCTATCTATCTATCTATCTATCTAAGGAAAGGGGCAGTGCCACTTTAAGAGATAAAGTCACAGAGCCTGGTAGTGTTTGAAGGAAGTGATGTCAATTGTGGGTTCAATGTTTGCATATGCAGGGGGCTGATAGATATCCCAAAGTGACCATTAGAAAACAGGTTGTATGAAGTAAAAGTATGTGGTTGAGTGTGCTGGGAATTGGGGAAGCCATGTCTTTACTGGAAGTTGGAAAAGATCAGACAGGCATGGTGACAGGGAACCAGGTAGTAGCAAGTGTCTGACGTTACAGTGTGCACCACTGAGGGGTGGACAGGCAAGGAGGTTGGAGTTGATTGTCTCCCCCAAGGAATGAAATGATTTTACAAGGCTTCCTGAAGAACTTCCACCACCCCAATGTGAGAGACAGCATTTGGGTACCTCTGACAGTGTGGATGGTTGATGAGGAGAAGCAGCTACATCAATGACACCAGAGATGGTCTGTTCTCCAAAGTTCTAAACCAAAGAGGAGAAGGTGAAACCCAGGAAAGGGGGACAGAGGAGATGAAGATGAAGAACTGCCCCTAGCTTCTGGGAAGACTCCACTGAAGAGCAGAGATTTGAGCTCCATCAATAAATTAAGTCTTAGACTCCTTTTCATTTTACTGGACCCACTAATGTGATGCCTGAACTCAACTGTAGTGCTGCAAGTTCTGCCTGAAATGTCATTAAAGGGCTGGCAAGGGATATTTGACATAATTCCCTTAGTAGCTAAGATCAGAGAGAAACAAAATCCCTTCTTCCATGGTGTATACACTGTTGAGTCTGATTCGTCAATACCACAGTACTAGCATTCTCTGTTCCTGTCCACCGTTTTTATCTTTTACCATGGTCTGCATTTGGATGCTCGGGTAGATGATTAGACTTGCTGAGCCCTCTGTTGGGAAGGACCTTTCCCATACATGCAAAGACCTGTCTCCCCTCAGGATGTAGATCAAATGTCCCTCCCTCAGAGCCATTTCCTTCTTCCACCAGCACTTCCTCCCTTATCAGTCATTATGTCCCATTTCTATGCTCATTCTATTCATTAATTTCACTAATTATTTTAGCACATATTTGTTCATTTCTTTATTGGCATTCAAGAAATCTCCCTGTATCTAAGTAGTGCTCAAGAAACGCTTACTAATAAATATGGAAAACAAACCCCAATCATTCAAGAGAACATTGAGATTACGGTAAACAGAAAAAAAAAAAATCATAGCCGGGTGTGGTGGCGCATGCCTTTAATCCCAGCACTTGGGAGGCAGAGGCAGGCGGATTTCTGAGTTTGAGGCCAGCCTGGTCTACAAAGTGAGTTCCAGGACAGCCAGGGCTATACAGAGAAACCCTGTCTCGAAAAACCAAAATAAATAAATAAATAAATAAATAAATCATCTTACTGTATTTCATTATAAGCTGGTAGCTATGATAGAATTAACTAGGGTTTTACCTCCTTGGAGCAATATGCCTTTTTTCCTTGTGATGAAATAATTTCTTTTAGACAGAAAGCTGCAATAATGATTTGCATTAACTATGTATCAGGTACTGTAGACATTGTTCTTTTACTTATATATAAACCTCTTGGAAACCTATGTTGTTAGTTTTTCTCTTTTGACTCAGAATCAAAAATTTGGGTATCTGGCTGGAATTTGTTATGATATATTGCATCTGTCTGCTTGATCTCTGGGTCCATATTTTCTCCCTTGTCCTGGAATTACTTTTCACCTGAAAGGCTGTGTGCTGTTTATAACATCATGTATGGCATCATTGATGGCCGTAGAACTTTAAAATGCTTCTAACTCAGAACAAATTTGGTTATAGAATCAAGGGCTCATGGTAAAAAGACTTGGATTTGTTTAAATTGTATTGTTTGGACAGATCCAGCCTTAAAGATCATAAATGGTGGAGCCTTTTACTGGTTGTCTGAGATAATGGGTCTGTGCAGCAACTTCCTGTGAAATGTTCCCAGGAGAGGTTGCTAATGGAAGCAGGGCAGAACTCAGGCAACGGGGCTTGCCTTGGATAGTCTCTGTGAGGCTATTGCCAGTTCCCCAACAATTACTATGTGTGAGCCATACCCGAGTTGTCTTAATCAGAGGCGATGACATGGGCTTCTCCAATCCCCTTCCAGATAAATGCTAGGAAGGCTATGGAAGGTAAATGCAAACTTACAGATGCTTCTGACCCTTGGCTCCTGAATCCTGAGTCATGTCAGGATTCCAGCAAATCCTCTGAAAGGAATCTACCTATAGGCCTTTCAGGCACACCAATACAAGAGGAAGGAAGTATGGGGACTGTAGAAGACATCTCAATAAATATGGGTGACAGACTTCCTAGTTTCCACTCTATTGACTCAAACTCTCTTATTGTAGAGGAAAATTAGATAAATTTCTCTGGTAAAGAAAAGCTTGAAAGCTTGTTTCTGGTCACGAATTGTTTATTTACTTTCTGCTCCAGGTGTAATTCTTCTCAGCTGGGTAAGTTGGAATGAAGATGCAGGTGACAAGGTAACTGCTAAATTGTCTTTTGGTACAAACAGCATGTGGTTCTAGCTGAGGCTTTGGGTTACAGGAGCAAAGAGTCTGGAAGAGGCATTGTTACTGATTTACACATTCTGGCTGCACTCTGACCTCACCTTTATCTTCTCCTTTCTGAGCCTCTGGACATCATTGTCAGAGGCCACCGATTCTTCTCTCTCCCTGCTTCTCTGCACAGAGACCACTTATAGTCCTTTCATCCTTCCCAGAGCGACATCAATTCTATTCTGCAGCTTTCTGATCCTCCCTACCAATCCCTGACTCCCTGACGGAGTCTTTTACTATCCTGTTCTTTAGATTTTCCTGTCTCATCTCCGTGTCTTCCCATTGTGCTCATTTTCAGAGAAAGAGGTTAAATAGGTGACATGCACAGCACAACAATCGAAGTTTGTTTCTTTCTATCTCTTCCCAGGTCTAATGCTTTCATTTTCCTTTTGAGTGTAAACTGCTCTCTAATAACCCCGGCCCATTCTATTTCCATTTTTATTGCAGCTCAAATTGACTTAACAGACAGTGGGATAAATTTAAGTAACTTTAAGTACAGTGGAATCCAATTCATAGTTATTTCCCAGAGTTGAGTTCAATTTATAGTTATTTTCCAGAAATGATTCCTTATCTCAAAAAAGGTAAGCATAATATTTGAGATAATTTTCTTTCTATCTCTTACCAATTGGTAGTTAAGCGGTACATGCTGACGTTCATGTGGTGCTGGGTTTTATGTGTCAACCTGTAGCTGAGTCTTGGGATCTAGTTATTTAGTCAAGCATTCTGGATGTTTCTGTGAAAGCAGTTTTTACATTTATTGATTTTTATCATGGTGTGTGTGTGGGCATGTCCGTGTATATTTGTGCGTGCGTGTGTGTGTGTGTGTGTGTGTGTGTGTGTAATGACACTTGTATATAGGCTATCAGGCTTGGCGGCAAGTGTTTTTGTTCACTGAGCCATCTGCCAGCCATGGAAGTTTTGTTTTGTTTTTGTTTTTAAATTTTTATTCCAGAAAGATCAATGTTTAAATTGGTAGACTTTGAGCAAATCAGATTTCCCTCCTATAAAGTAGTTGGGTATCATTCAATCAGTTAAAGGTTAATGAAAAGAGAAAGGCTTCTCTTTGCCAGGAAATTTCCTTTGGACAATGACTCTTCACTGGGAATGTGACTTTAGTTCTTTGCTGGGGTCCAGCTTGTCAACCTACCCTGTTGTATTTGGACTTGTTGAGCCTACATAACAACATGAGCCAGTTACACACACACACACACACACACACACACACACACACACACACACACCCTGGTGGTTCTGTTCTGTGGTGAACTCTGACAATGAACCTAACTATGTTATCTCTCAGTGGCCTCTTCTCCATGTGGATACATCCCACTACTTCCAGTAGATGCCTGAAACCATAGATAGTACTTAGCACCATTTGTGCTATGGTGTTTCTTATATGGCTTAAAACATTGCTATGCAGTGTCAGAATTAACCTGCCCTTTTGTGTTTTAGAACACTACTTTCATGCTCTGGGGCAATAACTAAGTAAAATAGGGTTACTTATACATTAATGCCACAACACTGAAACTGTTTATCTGATGCAGGCATTCTCAACCTTCCTAATGTTTTGTGACCCTTTAATATACTTCTTCATATTTTGGTGATCACAACCATAAAAATATTTTATTGCTACTTCATAATTGTAATGTTGCTAGTGTTATGAGTTATAATGGAAATGTTCTTGTAGGTAAGAGATTTGTGAAAGGGGTTGTGACCCTTAGGTTGAGACACGCTGATCTGAGAACTGAAATAGCTACTGTACTGCCTGGTTTTGTGTGTCAATTTGACACAGGCTGGAGTTATCACAAAGAAAGGAGCTTCAGTTGGGGAAATGCCTCCATGAGATCCAGCTATGGGGCATTTTCTCAGTTGCTGATCAAGGGGGAAAAGTCCATTGTGGGTGATGCCATCCCTGGGCTGGTAGTTTTGAGTTCTATAAGAGAGAAAACTGAGCAAGCCAAGGGAAGCAAGCCAGTAAGTAACATCCCTCCATGACCTCTCCATCAGCTCTTGCTTCCTGGCCTGCTTGAGTTCCAGTCCTGACTTCCTTTGATGATCAACAGCAATGTGGAAAGTGTAAGCTGAATAAACCCTTTCCTTCCCAACCTGCTTCTTGGTCTTGTTTGTGCAGGAATAGAAACCCTGACTAAGATAGCTACTAAGACACTAATAGGAAAGCAGCAAGTCTAGTACAGATATGTTGGATAAAGGGATATCTTACATTTTAGAGGAATTGGTCAAAAATATATACCTAGAGATTGTTGACAAATCCAAATTGCTAAGTTAAATTTAATCAGTGACAAGGTAGAGCCATAAAATGTGTAAAACCTGTTTTTTTTTGTTGTTGTTGTTGTTGTTTTTGCTTTTTTTGCCTTTGAACCCTGTTTGCCTGGCTGTTTCTTATAGTTTATCCTTCATCTGTTATGGGGACTTCCTTACTTAGTAAAAAAAAAACAAAAACTCTCTTGTCCTTTTGCTTGATAGATGTTTTCATTTCAGTCCTTGCCATCCTATTTTATCTATACCTTCTTCCTTGTCTCATGTTTTGCCTATGATATATACAGGCACAATTTTATAAGGAATCATGTTAAAGAAAAAATAAATATCAGTTTAGAGATTTTTGTTTTTCACTAAGGAATGTAACTTGAATATATGTCATATTTGGACATGAAAAACAAATCTGTGTTTTCTAACCTTCTGTTTTCTTCCCAATATAGGTTATCTATAAGTATTTAGTTATTATATTATGGACAGAGTTTTGTGCTTGGTTTCTTGCTGTCAAGAAAACAAAAACTTGGGCCAGGTGGTGGTGGTGTACCTTTAATCCCAGCATTTGGGAAGCAGAGGCAGGCAGATCTCTATGAATTTGAGGCCACCCTAGTCTATAGAGCAAATTCCAGGAGACCCAAGGACATACAGAGAAATCCTGTCTCAAAAAAACAAATAGTCATCTATTGGATGGAACACAGGGCCCCTAATGAAGGAGCTAGAGAAAGTACCCAAGGAGCTAAAGGGGTCTGCAACCCTATAGGAGGAACAACAATATGAACTAACCAGTACCCCCTGAGCTCGTGTCTCTAGCTGCATATGTAGCAGAGGATGGCCTAGTCGGCCATTAATGGGAGGAGAGGCCCTTGGTATTGTGAAGATCATATGCCCCAGTACAGGGAAATGCCAGGGCTAGGAAGCAAGAGTGGATGGGTTGGGGAGCAGGGCAGGAGGGGGTTATAGGGCGCTTTGGGGATAGCATTTGAAATGTAAATGAAAAAAATATCTAATAAAAATAAAACAAAATAAAACAAACAAACCAAAAAACAAATAAAACAAAGCAAGAAGAAAAGAAAAGAAAACCTACAGTGGAGGCTTCAACAACACAGAAGCAGATGTTTTAAATGAATTTCCAAACTTCAAATTTGTGAACCTTTTGGTACTGTTTAAACAATCTACTCTTCAAAAAACATCCCCACAAAACATTTATTTGTAATTATTTCTTACATTTTTCTGCCTATCTTGGGTTCTTGGGTTTAGGTGGGAGATTCCTGTTCAAAATCTATTGTATCCCTGGAAGGCTCAAGTTGGCTGACACCCAGAATTAGTCACTCATATACATAGTGCCTTATTTGGCTTGGACTGCAGCTTGTTGGAGCTGGTTAAACATCTGTCTTTCTCTACATCATCATCTTGTGCTTTTTTATCTTAGAGAACTGAGACTTGAAACAGCTGGCTTTCCTATGTCTCAGTTGGGACATATTTTGCACTGTGCATTTTCTTTCTGTTGGTTAAACAATGAGAGGTAGTAAAAGGCAAAAGATTTAAAGATATGAAGAGCACAGAAGCCAGGACTTTTTTTTTTTTTTTTTTTTTTTTACTGTTTTAGCCACATCTTCTCACAGTTACTGCTATCCTTCTGCTACTTTATTTTAGTTCACAGGAGCTCATTCTGTTTATTCATTCCATAAATATGCACAGATCATCTACTATCCGCAGGTACTATTAATGATCAAGGGAGACAAAAAGCTTATTAAATTATAGTGGAGAGAAAGGAAAGATATTAGCAAAAGCAGATAAATAAAGCAATTTTATAGCATGGCAGAGAACTGTAGGTTCTATGTGCAACAAAGTAGAGCAAATTAAAGAGAACAGTAAAGGGAAACAGACCACAATACCAGACAGGATGAATTGGGCTGTGCATTTGGAAGATGGGATCTTGAAGTGAAAACTTAATGGTTCTTCAGGAAGTCAGTTGTGTTGGATGGTGTTTTGCTGGGGCAAACACGCGAAAGATCATTTCACTGAAGCAGACACAGGTAAAAGGCTAAGGCAGACTCAGGAAGGAACATTTTGCTGAAGCTGACACAGGTGAAAGGATGTTCTGCTAAATCAAGCACATGAAAGGACACGTGATGAAGGATTCTTCACTAATGACATGCATGTATTGATCTGCCTTACATTGTGTAGTTGGGCTGCTTTTGTTGGGACTCCATAGAGAGAAATGTACCAAAAAACTTCTGGGGGGTGAGCCTCTGCTTCCTGCAGCTTTCATGGACTCCAGCTAATTGGCAGAGTGATGTCAGCTGAGACAGACACATGTGCTGAGGCAAGACACATGGAGGGCATGTGATGTTTGGAGGGAATATAAATAGAACTCAACAGTCAGTGACAGAGCCTGAGCTAGGCTTGCTTCTTATAAAGCTAGCTGTGCAATGCTTGTTGGTCTTGAGACTTTGCTGATCTTTGATTTGATGCGAGAAGCACAGCTGAGAACCCTCCCAGTTCCTCCTGCTGACTTGTGCCAATTCAGTTGAGATTTGGTTGTTCCTGCTAGGTTGTGCCACTGCTGCAGCTAACCCAACACTACCGAACTGGACTGCTGGTGTATCTGTGAAGTGTTTGTGAGTGGAATGAGCTGTTACTGCTGATCTGTGAACTAAACTGAAGATTTTCTGACAACGCAGATGGGATTTGCTCCAAAGAACCATTTCTAAACAGGTCCACTTCCTCCATGTTCTTTTTTTCCCACTGCCTCTGGTGGGTGGTAGGCTAGAAGGGAGGTTAAAGTGCTTAAGAATCATCATTAAAAGTAAGCATTGAAAAAAAAAATTAAGGTTACAGGATTGAAATAAAGATCTGTGTTCTTTCTCCCTTTAAAGAAATGAAAAACAAACACAAAACAAAGCAGAAAACAAAACAAAACAAAACAAAACAAACCCCAAGAGATGTAGGAGGGGACCACACAATGATGGGAACAATGTAACACATGGTCCATGAAGGGCTGTATTTTCAGGTTATCTTCAAAGAACATGACCCTCTCATATTTTAGCAACTAAGAGTTACAGTAAGGATGTAAGGCAAAATGAGTGATCATTTTATTAAAGTTCCTTGACTCTTGTCGAGTTCAAATGCTGTTCAGTGATGAATCCCAGATTCAAAGCTTGAACTGGGGCTGAGTCCACAGCTTTCAATTACTTATCAGGAATTTTGTTGTTTTGGCAACGAACCCATATGATTACCAGAAGCAGCTGTAGGCCAGATAGAAATCGTAAGTCTGGCTGCACTCTAGTTTCAAGAAACTTCTGTGCTGCCGGGCTGTGGTGGCACACACCTTTAATCCCAGCACTTGAGAGGCAAAGGCAGGCAGATTTCCAAGTTTGAGGACAGCCTGGTCTACAGAGTGAATTCTGGGACAGCCAGGGCTACACAGCGAAACCCTGTCTCGAAAAAACAAAAACAAAACAAAACAAAACAAAACTTCTGTGCTGATGAGGAAAGCATGTGCTTAGTACAATCTCACCTTCTTCTAAGCGAGACCAATTTTGCCATTCATTCCTTTAACTGATCTAGATTCTCTCCTTCACCCATTCAAACTTTATATGGGCTGACATTCCCACTTTAAGTTTTCATGTTGCTTTCTCTGCCTACTTTAGCCTATGCTGGCCACATATCCTTCAGATCTATCTTATTGGTCAGATCTATTCAGTTAATAATGTATCAGTGGCTACACATTACAATTATCTGGAGTTATCTAAAAAACCCTTATATCCTATTGGGGCCCAGATCAATTAGATTCAAATGTGAGATCCACTCATCTGCATAAATTTTAAAACCTCCCTAGTGGTTTTAATCTGTAGTTGACTTGCCAAACTTGCTCTCTATATACTGTCTCATTTGCGAGAGGTACGGGATAGACTCTAATTCTTTTTATCTGTCTTATAGTCCTTAGCTTGTTCAGGGTGTGACACACAAACATTGATGGTTAGCTCAGGCTTGAGGAAGCCATACTGCCTGTAAATTAAATGCTTTGTCGCCCCATCTCTTTAGCAGTTGGAACAGGCAATGATGACGACAGTAACTTTTGGATTAACATGAGTTAAGATTCTGACTGTATTACTCAGTTATATGATGTTGGGCAAATCTGATGGTTAATCTTAATTGCCATTGTGATGAGAATTAGGGCTATCTACGAAAGGGGTCCTTGGGAGTATCTAGGAGGGATTATCTTGATCAGCTTAACTGAGGTGGGAAGACCTACCCATCGTAGTGGTACTTTGCTCTGGGTGGGGTCCTGGAGTGTAGAAGTAGAGAGAAGGACCCGAAGAGACATTCATCCCTTCTACTTCCTGATGTGGGTGCAATGTGACCAGTGGCTTCAAGATCTTTCTACCTTGATTTCCCTGCCATGATTGCCTATTACCCATGATTATCTTTGACCCATGAGCCAAAATAAACCTTTTATTTCCGAAGTTGCTTTTGTCAAATTGTTTTATTGTATTGATTGGAAATGTAACTAAAACAAGGATCAGCATTGGGGTAATTTTGTGATAAAACCATGTGGTTCTTGGGTCTTTGGAACTGCTTCGTGGCTAGAATATGGAAGAGTTTGGTATTCTGGGCAAGAAAAACTCAAGTATGTTGGAAGCAGATCAATTCTGATAGGAACTTGGAAAGATGCTGGGATAAACATGGATGGTTGGAGGCCCAGCTCATGATGTTTCAGAGGGCAATAAGGAGTCCACTAGGAACTTGGCTAGGGTCATTCATGTGATATTTGGCCAAGAATCTGGCTTCATCTCACTCGTGCCTTGAGACCCTGAGTGAGGATCCTTTCTCCCTGTCATTTATTTTGTGGAATTATCTTATTGCAGTACCTGGAAAACTAACCAAAACAGATCAATTAGTACTAGACACTGGGGTTATTGCTGTGATAACCTGGCCATGAATTTCTTAAGCCTGTGGAACTGGTTAGCATGAGAAATGTGGGCTAGAAAAGCCTTCAGGAGCTGTAAGCAAAGGCATTTTGCTGAGAACTGGGAAAATAAGAATGAAGAGAAAAACAGAGACAGTGAGGACCTGGTTCATGAGGTTTCAGGGTCAAACAAGTACTCTTATCAGGAGCTAGAATATCAGGAACATCTATGTGATGTTTTGGAAAGACTTTAGTTTCATTCTGCCTATATCTTAAGAAGTCAAATGAAGTGGAATTCAAAGGTTAATGACTAAATATTTTTTGGAAGAGGAAATGTCAAACCAGGAGATCATTCAGGATGGTGCTGTAAGAGCTGTTGTAGGGACTGGAGAGATGGCTCAGTGGTTAAGAGTATTTCCTGCTCTTGCAAAGGACCTAGTTTTGATTCCAAGCATCTATATAGCTCATTACCACCCTTAACTACAGTTCCATGGAATCCTACATTTCTGACACCTGAGGGCATTAGACATACAAATGATTCTTGTACTCACATGCAGGCAAATACTCATATGCACAGAATAAATAAATCTTAAAATGGAGTAAGTAAGTGTTATGGTTAAAGAGATCACCAGCACTGAAGAGAAGTTTTCTGACTTCCACTGGGACAATAGGTAAGATGTCTCATACCTTCAACCTAAGTCCCTTGGACTCAGATGATTACATTAGGTGCCCAAGATGCTGAACATGGAATTATAATATTTGGTGTTCCTGCTAGAATTTTGGGTTGGGTTGTTGTTTCTTTCAATGCCCTGCTTATTTTTTTCCATTTTGGAACGGATATGTTTACTTTATGCAACTGTATGTAGGAAATATGAAATGTTTTAAAATAAGAGGCTACAGTTAAGAGATTTCCTTGAGTTTCATTTGAAAATGGACTTTGGATGTTTAAACTGTTGTAATTGATAAAGACTATACAAACCTTTGAACCTGGATTGCATCTTGCATTATGGCATGAATATAAGATGTAGGAGACAAGAGGCAGAAGACTATGATTTAATTTAGTGATATGTTTTGGTGTGTACTTAACAAAGGGAGGATCATGATAGTTAATATCAACTATCGACTTTACCGAATCTTGAATCAAGTGAGAAACTAACCTCTGGATATGTCTGAAGGGATTATCTTGTTTAGGTTAATGGAGGTGGAAACACCTGATCATCACTTCCTGCTATGGAATCTTGGGATGACTACAAAAGACAAATGAGCTGAGCATATGTAGAGATCATTTTGCTTCCTGACTGTGGATGCAATGTGGCCCAGCTCCCTCAGGCTCCTTCAGGCTCCAAGCCTCAGGCTCTCCATCACTTCCCCATCATCATGGAGTGTAACTTGGTGCTGTGAACCAAAATAAACCTTTCTCCCCGAGGTTGATTTTGTCAGCGTATTTTATCACAGTAACAGGAAATGTAGCCAAGGCAGAAAGTTAATTGAATTTTTGTTTCAGCTTAGCTAACTATAAAATAAGGAAAAGTATGTTGCTTATGTCAAAGGAGTCCTAGGTTGGTGAGTTTTTAAAATGTGGTTAAATTTATCACTTTAAATGTATTTGGCTAATTAATTTCTAGGCAAATAGTGTACATTGTTAATTATATTCACATGGTGGTATAGCAGCTCTCTGGAATGTTTTATCTTTGCATGCCTAAAACTCTATGCTTACCACATAGCAACCCTTGCTTTCTTCTTCTGAAAACTATCATTCTATTTCCTTCTTTTATGAATTTAACAATTTTAGGTACCTCACATGAGTAGTAAAATAATCTGCATTTGCCCTTTCATGATTGGATTTATTTCACTTAGCACAGGATCTTTAAGGTTTCTACATGTTACAGCACATGTCATAAACTTCCAATAAGCCTTCTCTCTATTTTGTTCTTTTTTTGAGGAACACTCACACACATACACATTCACACACACACTCACACACACATTCACTCACTTGCACACATGTACATGCATCCTTCCCCCTCCCCACCACATGCAGACACACTATAGTATCTCATAATTTCTTAGACATTCTTCACTGTTTATCCCCTTTTTTCAGTCTTTCTTATTTTTCATCCCCTTAGAAGATGACTGTAAAGCTTCAGTACAATCTAGTTTGCTCTTAAAGTTGCTTACTGGCTTTTTCAAACCAGTTATGGTTTTCTTCAGTTCCAAAAAACCCTGTATTTGGTTCATGGAATTCTTTCTTTCTATTTTTTAAGTCTCATTGACTCGTTCACTGTTTTCCTACAGGAGTACCTATAAAGATCACTCTGAAATCGTTTTTCAGAAAACTTGCATCTTTTCACTTATTTACGACAGACTTCTAGAAAGCCATTTATTTTATTTCTCTAGTATGTGTTTTCCTGTATCTTTGTGTGCCTATGGCTGTATGCTTAGATGAACACATTATAAAAGAGCACACTTTTCCTCAAGTCTTCACCTACTTCACACAGCGATGTAGCTTTACCATTATCCAGCTCTCAGATTGTTTCTGGGGATGTAGTATATTGTGAATATAATGCTAATTCCCCATTTTCAATCTCTCTCTCTCTCTCTCTCTCTCTCTCTCTCTCTCTCTCTCTCTCTCTCTCCTTCCCTCTCCCCCTCCATCTCTTTCTTGCTCCCTTTCTCTCCCTCAAAACTTTGTTTTTTGCTCTTTCTATTGTTTCTGAAAAATACTGAACACTACTCTGAGTTCTGATGTGACACCCAACTCCTTTGTTCTCAGCATATCCTTGACAACTAGAATGTGACTTGATGTCAGATCAAACAGAGACTGGAAGTCTCTGGAGAAGGAGGGACATTGCATTTGCAGTTTTTTCCTATGCAGAGAGTAGCTCCCCAGGCTCACTGGTTTGTCTCTGCTGCTTTTCAGTCCCATAGGATATCTCAAGACCTCAGAGCCTTATGACTTTTGTTCTCAGTAGTTTTCAGGTAAACATTATATGCCAGATCCTGTTAGCAGCCTAAATTGGGTGAGAAATAAACTAGTAATTTTATGAGACCCCTGAAGAACTGAGAATATTGGAGAGCTGACCCAACTCATTCTCTTCCCACTGAGAATACAGAAGTTGGGGAGTTTCTTTCTTTCTTTCTTTTTTTTTCCTTCTTAACCTCACAAGGAAGTAAGGAGAAATGGTGAGCATGTGTCAATTTGTTCTTTTTGGGTGACATCTTGTCAGAGTTAACATCCAGATACAAGAGACACTAGTTTTTTTTGTAGTTTACCCAGGATATAATGCTAGATCTATGCCCCAGACTTCTTTTCTTCCCTGGTAAGCTACTTGTAGTTATGAATTATTTCCTGGGTCTACTCACTGAGGCATGCAGAGTCTCTGGGATTCTCTGCTCATGCAGGATTCAAGAGTTGTTCATCTATTCATCTGGACTTGCCACAAAGGAATTGTTTCAAATAATGTTGATTTGGTGTCTGTCTGTGACATAGAGGGTCTTCTTACTGTCCAGCCCGTAGCTGTTGATCACTTTTATCCCAGGGGAGCTATCAACACAGCCAATCATATTTTAAGGTAGGACAATCATGTAGAAATAGTAAAAGGCTGGGCACCCCTCATGGGGCTTCTTTTATTTCCTCATTACTGATACTATCTCTCAAGGGTGAGCATCAACGTGGGGAAAACTTGTAAAATGCCTTCCTTTTAGTAAGCATTCCATAATTAATAGTTTCTTCTGTTCCCCTGCTGTAAGGAGGCAGACATTCTTTTTACCCCAGAGTCTCTATTTCTTATTTCTCTTTAAAGATTGAGAGAATAACACAGAGAGTGTTAAATAATACAAGTCCTAGTATATTGAATTCAGCGTCAGAGAAGAAAGAGGACTAAAAATAAACCATGTTTGTTTCACCTGAGTCACTAATGTACTGCTGGTGTGATAATTTTCCTCTTTGAGATAGGCATGAGGAGTGATAGAGTCTCATAGCAGCTTCTGAACAGCACAGTCTACGTCTGTGGTCTGCAGCTCCCTAATCCAGAAAGAAGCAGACTAATATATCTCATACAACCAATCTTATTGAGCCATTACCTCTTCACAAACAATAATAGAGGCAGTTATTATTGAACCTAGTTAAATGCCATTGATGTTCTGGGACAATTTGTGAGCAAGTGTGCCTGCCCATGCAGGTCCGTAGGGAAGCCCTTGGCTGATGTTGAGATACTTTCCTTAATCACTCTCTATCTAATTTTTTTAAATTATTGTAGTTTTAAGTGTGTGTGTGTGCACGCGCGTGCGCACACACACACACACACACACACACACACACACACATCCACAGAGGTCAGATGCACTGGCTGGCCTGTAGTTGGAGAAGCAGATGGTTGTGAGCCACCTGACATGGGTACTGGAAACTTAACTTGGGTCCTCTGTCAGGATCTTAATTCTAGTCATTTCTCCAGGCCTTGCCACTGAAGTTTTGAGATAGACCTGGAGTCATTTCAACAAGAAGAGCTAACCAGCAAGAGCATACCATCTTCTGGACTCTGCCCTACAACATGTCAGCTACAGACATTTTACTACATGGGGATTGACATGGATGTTGGGTATCTGAACTCTAGTCCTTATGATTGTTCAGACAGTACTTTACCCATTGATGTATCTGCCCCAGTCCTTACTAGGAATGTTATAATAAAACAAGCCCTAGTAAGCTTTAGACTCATGTTAAGAGAGGGTTTTTGAGTGAGGGCATAGAATGTATATATATTCATACTCTTATATGGCCGTGTTATGTATCACTGTAGCAATTTCTAAAATAATGTCTGAGTGAAGGTGCTATATCTGATCTAGAACATTTTTGAGAGTCAAAGGGCACGAGAAATAATCATGCCAGGATAACAGTTAGCCTACCTCAGAACTCTGTCATCTGCACTACGATAACAAAGAAATATCACATGCAGTAATTGTACACATTGATGGTTTTTACTCTGGCACATCCACGCATACATCCATTCGGGGTAGGAGGAAAGGCCAATTCCTGTTTGATGATCCATCTCTTGTTCTGCCTGAAGCTGTCTCCAGTGTGGTTCCCTGTGCTCGTTCTGAAGGGAAATGAAATTTAGGATAAAATTTGAGACCTGATTCATGTAACTTTGGTCAAAAAGAGTTGTTTGTGAACTTTGGGGCCTGGGGCTGAGAGCACCATGAAACAGGCCCAGGCACGCCCAGGCAAGCCCATTGTTAGAACATCCTTGAGACTGTCTGGCCATAAAGATAACATGGGAGTGCAGGAACGAGCCAGGGCTATCATGGCTGAGCCAGTGGCCATCTAGCCCAGTGCCTCCCCTTGGCCCATTGTCCTTGTGACAGCTTAGAGTAATTTGTTAACCAGGTGTTCCACTGATTCAGATAAGCCAAGACCCTCAAGACTGCTGACATCCTGACTTGCACGTACTATTCTGCTCAAGTGTAATCATTCTGCTGATGTTTAAATGAGCCAATTGTGTACAACTGCACCAGTTCCTCCTAGCCTGCCCCCTCCGACCCTTTCCCTATAAAAAAACCCCTAGCTTTCGGGCCTCGTGGTCGATCCCTCTGTCTCCTTCATGAGATACGTATTGGCCTGGAGCTCCGCTATTAAACTACCTCGTGTTTTTACAGCAAGATGGTCTATTCGTGGGTTTTGGTGCCACCTTCTCGAGACTGAAGTGGGGAGGGCTCCCCACGGAGGTCTTTCAGTTCTCTATGTTTCTGAATGTTTATATATCTCCCGCAAAGACTGACTGATAAAGAACGGGATAAAATGGCTCTTGTTATTGGACATGAGTTTAATAAAAGACTGCAACAATTTTATGGAGTTAAAAGCTTAAGATACTTATTTTTTTCCTGAAGAGAAACGAATGTTGCAAGGAGAATGTAATTTATTTTCAGTTGTAATGATAAAGCTTATATGCCCACTCCAGTGAAGTCTGCTTGACAGGCCAGAAGGCCTGGAGGCACTCACGAGGCAGAGTTTCAAGGAAACTATGCCTTCTGGAACCTTGGCATTCCCACAGCCCATATACTCAAACCCTGTCCCCAAGTTAGTCTGGTGTATGGATCCATGTGCTCTCTTTCAGTATTGTTTTATTATAAGTGCCTTTAAAGATTGATTTTTGACATATAGCTAAGCCTCCACCAGTGTTCCTATGGTTCCTAGAAAATCCTTGAAGCTGACAGTTAGCTTGGAATTCAGTAAGAATATTACCTATTCAGTAACATTCAAATTCACTTCTAGTAGAGACAGTGAAAATAATCAGGCATTACAAAGAACAGAGCTAGAAAAGCTCAGGGCTAGTCTGCATAGTAATTACTTAGGACAATAGCTGAGTCACACCCAAACACAGGAATACACAGTGGCCTAGGAAATAGGTGGGTTTGGTGCAGGTTTCTTCACTAAGCCCAGAGGAATAGCATAATCAGGTATTTACTAAAGAACCCCTGGTGGTGGGCTTAACAATAGACTAGCATTGCATCAGAGCATGCACCTGGCTCCAGTATTACGCTGATCTTTTTAATCAAGTGGTAACTGCAGCCTGGTCCCTGCCATCTTTTCATGTATGCATTCTTTTTGTTTTGTGTCACTGTAACTTGGTGAATGTATTCACCTGGCTTTCCTTGTTTTTCTTCTGTATAAAAAATCTGGTGTTTCTTTGGACATACATTCAGATCCAACACACTCTCTCCTGTCTGTGTCTGTTTGTCACCCTCGCTGACTCCTTTGCCCACCTGCAACCAGAAACCCATTCCATGCAGATAGGAGACCCAAAAGTTGTTAGTCTGTGGCACTTATAGCTATAATTATGCCTGTATGTCTATTTTTTTTTTATCATCTGCTCATTTGATTGGCCTCTTCTACATCCAGCTAGTTAGAGATTTCTGTGTGAAGCCTGACCAGTCGGGAAAACCTTCCTCTGTTGGGAGTTTAAAGAGAAATTCAACTCTGATAGCAAGGTTCAGAAGAACCACATTGGAAATGTTCTCTAGTTATCGCCCTGCCCCCACCCACCCCATGGTGATGATGGCACATAATTGCCTTTCAAACATTGTTCCAGAATTTTCCCCAAAGCCCCAAAGAGGTTTCTATTTTTAAGATGATAACTTCTGAAACATTTTGCATAGTTAAGGCCCCATGAGTAAAGCATAGTTTGTGAAAGTTGTTGTTACTTTCCTTAAGTCAGAAATTATTCTCAATTTCCAACATTTGCAAGCCTGCTGTATTATTGCAGTTACTTGAGGCTGCTCCTTTTCAGGATAGTTTACATTCCGTTTTTAAATTTTTTGCAAAGCAGACTCTCAAGCTGTTGCCACCCTACAGGATCCATGCTAAATCCTGACCTTCCCTTTCTACTCTCTTATCATTTCCCTACATTATATAAGTGTCTTGAAATGGAAGCACTGGTCCCAGAAGGGTTGAGGTCTTGAGCACTTTTCTATTTGGTAGACCAAGGAATCTGGTTATGGAATGCACTGGCGCACTGACCACTCCCTGGGGCTTAGGATGATGTTACTTCAAATTTCCTGCATTCTTTCCTTTGCAGCTGAGTATATGTTTGTGTGTGGATGTCCCAAACCTTGACTACAGCTAGAGGCAAATGCAAAGAACTTATCTCTCTGTAGAAAGGAAGTCTGGTTAAGACCATCTGTCTGGTTTTCCAAATACATATTTTATTCTCCTTTCTTATTGAAATTTTTATTTCCTAACAGATCACCTCTCATAAAATCCATATATGAAACTAACTACAGCAAAGGGATTAAATAGAACTCATCTTCTGGAGAAGCCTGTTAAAAAAAGAAGAAGAATCTTAATTAGAGACCTTTGCCTGACTCCTAAATCCTTGGTTAATGTGAATCTGCTTTCCTTTATTTTGAGTGTGAATGCCTGGATTCAGTTAGGATGAGGGAATTAGCATCCATGGACTTTGTGGGCACACAAAGCTCTTTGAGACCCAGAGAATCTGGATGACACAGTGGGGAAGGGCCCTGACTCTGAGTTGTCATTTTGAGTATGAATTCCTAGACTCACCCCGCTGGGCTTCTGGGATGTTGCCCACATTTTAGTTTTCTCATCTATGCAATTAAGGACAATGAAAACGTAATTCACACGGTTTGTTGTGAAGTTAAACGAAATAAAGGCATAGAGCCCAGTATCTGGCACTAAAAAGTGATAAATAGAAGGCATGTTTCCCATTTATAAAGCGACAAGGACAGATGTGAGGAGTGACCTTGCCACATGGCTTGGCTCATTTCATTCTGCAGCATCTCCTCTCCCAGAGCTCCGGACAGCCAATGCTCACATTGCAATTCAAATGGAATCTCTTGAAAGTTTGAGGATCATTAAGTGGCCAGTCTGTATTTGTGTGGTTTTTTTTTTTTTCTAACACTTACTGTTTTTCAGCTCTTGTGGATGTGGTTATAGGACCATTATTAAATAAATGTGCCTCCAACAACAGCTGCAACAAGACCACAGACACAGATACATAAATAGACAGAACACTGATGCTTATTAGCAAAGAGCTTGCGTATTTCTTCCCAGGAAAAAAAAAATCTCATACAACTTTGATTTATTACAATGCATCTAACATAATTTTGTTCTATTTTATATGAATAATAACTTGCACAGAATGTGGCCTGTCAGGTATTGTGCTAAATGCTTTGTGAGGACTGGGTCTTCTGTTCCTTATTATATCGCCTGATCAGTGAGGGAGAAAAATGGAATTAAAAAGGGTTCATGATACTCAGCCAGAAAGTGGCAGGGCTGGCATCTGGAAACTTGGCTTTAGACTGTTCACACTCATAATGAGGTTACTGTACCCCTCTACCTACACGTAGCAATTTATGCAGAATACCTGTTTTCAGTTGATAGTATAAATTTTTGGTTGTTGTGAATAAAGATTGACGCCTATGTAATTTTTCTTAATAAAAACCTTTAATAAAAACCTTGGAAAGTCTTACATAGGCTTCACTGGACACAGACACTCCACACTCTATTTCACTACAGTATTTCACTGAAGGAGGGGGGGTCAACTTTGTGTTGACCCATAGGACTTTACAGAAAACACTCATGTAGAAGTCTCCTGACTGGATGCCATATTTCCTCTTACAGATCAGGTTGTACGGCTTTGCTGTAGTAAATTGTAGCCATTAGTATCATCCTATACCCCAAATCAGGAATCCCAGGAAGCTGTGCATGGTAGGGGCAGAGAAATGATCCCAAAGCAAGCCAATTAAGCACCTTTTGAAGGGAAGTGTGCTTTAAAAATCACTGCAGAAGGGATAGCTTTGAGGAGCTTCTTCTGGTATTAGTTGACATGGACCAGCAGGTTGTTCTTCAGGGTCAAGCTCTTTGGGTACAAGAGGATTACACAACAAGAAGATAGGAAAGTTTAGGATCAGGAAATCGTTCACAAGCTGTCTTATGTCAAATAAGCTCATTAAGAGCTACAGCATATTATATACTCTCTGCAAGTTAAAAATGTGACAGAGTCAGCAGAAGCTGACTACAGTAGAACAGAGTTATATGGATGCTAATCAAGCAATGTTGCACAAATGAAGCACAGGATATCTCATGTGGGTCATAGAACTGTTGCTCAGTGGCCTTGAGACTGATGACTACAGCCATCTGAGATGGGAAAACCAAGTTTCCAGGATCCAAAACTGCAGTTTCTCCAAGGCCCTGGTCCTAGGCCATTACTGGCTTTGCCAAGTATGTTTCTGGATTTAGACAAGGAATTACATTTCTTCACCATATTTTGTGGCCTCGTGGAAGCCTTGGATTAGCCTGGCTTCCAACAATTGGATAGTAAAACTCAAGATGGGTCCTAATATTCCTTCTTCACTCACTCATCATGTGAGTCACACATGTATATATGGAACACAACACACTCTAACAATGGTTCCACAATATTCTAATGTGTTCAGTTTTGTCACTGTATTAATCCTACTGATCCATGAGCACAAGGGGTCTTTCTAGTTTTTGTTAACTTCTTGAGGATAGTTAAAACAATCCTGAATAATTAAAGAACTTTTGGAGGTATCACCATTCTAGATTTCAAACTATACTACACAGTGATAGTATAAAAACAGCATGTGATTGCATTTGATTGGCACAAAACCAGACATGTTGATCAATGGAATCAAATTAAAGACCCAGACATACATTCACATACCTATGGACACATGATTTTTGATAAGCCAGAAATATACACTGGAAAAAAGATGGCATCTTCAACAAATGGTATTAGCCAAACTGGTCAGTTGAATGTAGAAGAATCCAAATAGATCCATATTTAAAATGATTAATGACTTCAACATAAAACTAGATAAACTGAACCTGATAGAAGACAAGGTGGATAATATTAACAATAAATGGAACCTCATGAACTAAAAAGGCTTCAGGGGCAAAGGGCACCATCAATTGGACAAAGAGGCAGCCTACAGAATTGGAAACAATTTTTTTAAAACCAGCTTCATATCCAATTCTAACATGTTAGTTTTTATCATGTCCTGTCCTTCATATCATTATCCCTTAGAAATGTTTGTTTTCTATTGAGAAATAAAAATGAAGGGATCAAGATGGGAGGGGAGGTGGAAAGAAACTGGGAGGAGTAAAAGAAGGGAAACTCTAATTAGGATATATTGTGTGAGAAAATAAACCTATTTTTCAATAAAAGAAAAAGAAGAGTTAGGCAACGTTCCTTCTGTTTTACTCTTTGTCGACCAATTTAAAGAATATTGGTATTAATTTTTTAAAAATCTGGTAGAATTCTACCCAGAATCCATCTGGTTCTGGATTCTTTTTCTTTTTCCTTTTTCCTTTTTCTTTCTTTTTGGTTGATTGACTTTTAATTACTGCTTTAATTTTACTAGGAGTTAATAGGTCTGTTTAAATTTCTTATATGATCTTGATTTAACTTTAGTAGGTGGTATATATTGAGAAAGTTATCCATTTCTTCTATATTTTCTGATTTGGTAAAGTACATGTTTCTAAAGTATGCCCTTATAATATTTCAGATCTCTTCTGTGCCTGTTGTTATGTTCCCCCTTTTATCTCTGATTTTGTTAATTTGAATATCCTCTCTCCACCTTTCACTGAAATTGGCTAAGGATTTAACAGTCTTAGGGATTTTCTCAAAGGACAAAGTATTCATTTCATTGATTCTTATATTCTTATTTTTTGTTTGTTTGTTTCTGCTTTATTGATTTCAGCCATGAACTTGATTATTTCTTGGTTTCTACCCCTTTGGTGTATGGTTTCTTCCTTTCGATATAGAGCTGTTGTGTGCCATTCAGTTACTAGAATGAGACTTTTCCAATTTATTTGTTTTGTTTTGATATAGCCATTTAGTGCTATGAACTTTCCTTGTAGAATCACCTTCATTGTGTCCCGTATGTTCTGGTATGTTGTGTGTTCATTTAATTCTAAAAAGTTTTAAATTTGTTAATTTAATTCTGTCTTAATTTCTGTCTTTACACACTTGTCATCCAGTAGTGAGTTGTTCAGTTCCCAGTAGTTTGTAAGTTTCTAATGTTCTTGATATCCCGCTTTAATCCATGGTGATCTGATAGGAGTCACAGTGTTATTTCAATTTTTCTTGTATCTGTCAAGAAGCATTTTACATCCAAGTATGTGGTCAGTTTTGGAGAAAGTTTCACTAGCTACAGAGAAAGTTTATTTTTTTGTGTTTTGGTGAAATGTTCTATAAATATCTGCTTGTCCTCTTGCTTTATGAGATAATTTACCTCTGTTTACATTTTGTCTGATGACCTGTCTGCTGGCAAGACTGAGGTATTCACATCACCCACTATCACTATGTGGGTGTCATTAAAATTTTATTTTAATAAAACTACGTGAGTTTTACATCATGTACTCCATTCCTAGTCATCTCCTTGTCTCTTCATATCTGCCCTCTGCCCTTGGAACCTCCCTCTCCAAAAGAAAACAAAAAAATCTCCCCATAGAAGCTGCTCACACATCCAGTTGTTGCTCTGTGCCATAGAGATCCCCAGCGTTGGAGCTGCTGAACTGACCTCCTTCATGTGCTCATAGATGGGGTGGATGTTGGGGTGAGCCAACACAAAGCACTGGATCTGGACCTGTATGGAAGCTGAGTTGGTTACCCTACCAGCTCTTCTGTGCCAAGACCGGCTAGCTCTCCTGCTTTGCCTAGGTGAGGGGTGGGGCCAGATCTCCTGTGCTCATGCCCTTGTTTCTGACTCACCCATACTCCTTCCACCAGGACCAGCTCCACGGTGCAGATGAGGTAAAGGGCCACTCTTCCAAGTGCTGCAGCCAGTGAGGGGTGGGGCCAGCTCTCCCACACTCACCCTGTCAGGGTCAGTTCTCCTGTATCTATATCACCAGAGCTAGCTCTCCCGTGATGCCCAGATGAGGGGCAGAGAAAGTTTTCTTGCTTTAGAGGAGGGACAGGGACAACACAGCACGGTGCTTGGGCATCAACCCAAGCAGCCCAGACCAGGGACAGCCACATTGCCTTTGGTAGTAACATGGGCTTCAGACATTAACACAGACCCTGGCTGCAAATAGGACCTTGGACCCAGACATGGCCTTGGGCAGCCACATGGGCACAGATGTCACCATTGCCTCCTCAGGTGGCAGCACAGGACACTCAGATCAGTATGTTCTCCAGCAATAGCATGACCCACAGATATCTACATGGTCTCGGTGGCATCCTAGACAACTGACAGCTGCATTGCTTTTGGAGATCACTTGGGCCACAGACTCCAGCACATACCCTGTCTGTGGTAGGACCATGGACCCAGACATGAATGGCCCTTGGTGGCAGCATGGCCCCAGGTAGTTGTATAGGCTCTTCATATCCACTTGTTGCTCAGTTTTGCTTTCTCTTCCATCTTTCCACCACACGCTCCTTCTTTCCCTTCTCTCCATCATGTATTCATTTATCGTGGTTCTGTGTATTTGGGTATCTTTCTTCCCAGAGTCCCAGGACTGGCAGGGGGTAGGGCACCATATGCGATTTTAACTGTAGTAGTGTTTCTTTTAGGGACATGTGTGCCCTAGTGTTTGGTGTATAAATGTCTACAATTGTCATATTCCTTTAGCCTCAGCAAGGTGGGTAGGTGGGCAGATGGGCAGGTGAAGTAGCAGCTCTTTTCCTGTAGACCTCTTTGTATCTGGGCTCTACTGGAAGACATTGCTCAATCTAGGGGAAATTCCGTTTCCTGATGAATATTCAAGCAATTTCAATAAATAACAAACTACTTTCATTTTGTGGTATTTTATAGTGGGAACATCTTTGAGAACTATTTTAATAAATATTTCCAAAATCAACAGGCATAAGCCTAAAGAGAACAAATAATCCAAGAAGTTATGAAGAAATAGCATCTGGCTTTAAGTCCTTTGGTCCTGGGTGATGACTCAAAGAAGACACGCTTGCAGATACAAGCTATGCTCTTCCTTAGCATCCTTTCTAGGTGTCATGTGGCCAGCACAGAAGGTAACAACTATTCTGTTTGCCAAAGGACTAAAGTCTGTTAAACCATCTGGATTAGCTTTAAACTAAGGTCTCAAATGTAGAAGCTGGATATCCTTAGGGGGAAAAAAAAAGACAAAAAATTAACTCTAAGACATAATTAGCAGATTATAGGGATGTATGCTAGCTACCCAGTTGAGCAAACCGTTCCAAGTTGGAGCTAAATTAATGAGCATATTCCCCACGAGCTCTGATTATTTCCAGTGGTCCTGGCTGTGGGGTTGACTTAATGTGTTCTGTCTGTAAATGTATCTTTCCTTCTGTTCTTTTTGTTCTTTAAATGACAGTGTGAATTCCAATTCCAAAGCTATTGACACTGTTGCATGGAGAGGACAAAAAGCTCTCTGTAGTGAGATTAGTAGCAAATTATTTTTAATGGTTTTTTAAATTACCATTATATCAGAAAATGATTACTTGACATACCCTGTCGAGTAAATATTGAGTGAGTTACAGAAGCCCATCCATACCTTCTCAAGCTCCATTTCAGATATGGTTCCTGTTTTCTCCTTATTATGAAGGTTGAGAACTTATAGGACAGGTTCTCTGGAACTGGTCACTTGATTTCATTCCCTCTTTATTCTGTCTAAATTGGTTGGCATTAAAAGTATTTAACAGGCATTCTAAACACACTTTCTTTCCATTGTAAAATATTTGCAAACACAAAAAGACACATGCACATACATACACAAGGATGGGGGGAGAGAGACTCCAACTACCAAAACAGTTAAAAGAATTAAGTTTTGATAATCCATGAGTGTAAATATTTTATTATAAAAGAAGGAGCAACCTTGTGCAGATATATGTGTGGATGTTTACTCAAACATATATATGGTTAATAGCAAGGATGAAATTATTTCCCTACAAGTTCATACGGAAAAGCAGTTCACAAGATGTTTTTAGGTTTCTAGTTTACAGCCATTTAGATGAAAGAGAAGAAAAAGTTGACATTTCCAAAGGCTGAAATTTTAACTTTTATTTTCAACTTTTTTTATTAGATATTTTCTTTATTTACATTTCAAATGCTATCCTGAAAGTTCCCTATGCCCTCCCCCCACCCTGCTCCTCTACCCACCCACATCCATTTCTTGGCCCTGGTGTTGCCCTGTACTGGGGCATATATAGTTTGCAAGACCAAAGGGCCTCTCTTCCCAATGATGGCTGACTAGTCCATCTTCTGCTACATATGCCGCTAGAGACATGAGCTCTGGGGGTTCTGGTTAGTTCATATTGTTGTTCCACCTATAGGGTTGCAGACCCTTTCAGCTCCTTGGGTACTTTCTCTAGCTCCTCCACTGGGGACCTTGTGTTCCATCCAATAGATGACTGTGAGCATCCACTTCTGCATTTGCCAGGCACTGGCGTAGCCTCAGAAGAGGCCGCTATATCAGGGTCCCTTCAGCAAAATCTTGCTGGCATATGCAATAGTGTCTGGGTTTGGTGGCTGATGATGGGATGGATCCCCGGGCAGGGCAGTCTCTGGATAGTGCATCCTTTTGTATTAGCTCTAAACTTTGTCTCTGTAACTCCTTTCATGAGTATTTTGTTCTCTATTCTAAGGAGGAATGAAGTATCTACTCTTTGGTCTTCCTTCTTCTTGGTTTTCTTGTGTTTTGCAAATTGTATCTTTTTAAAAAAATTTTTTATTAGTCCTCCACTACCACTATAACTTTACAGTCATTCTGTCCCCTCATACTTGAAGATCCCTGAACCTTTGTAGAAGGGAAAGGGGTGTGCTACAAATGTCCCACTTAGGACTGAACACTATGCAGTATTGTATTCTCTATGCATTGACCAGTTTGGGATATCTGTGCTATCTACTGCAAGAAGCTTGTCTGTTGAGGGTTGAGACATGTACTAATCTAGGGGTATAGCAATAAGTCATTAGGAGTTATAGTAATACTATGTCCATTTATCAGAATAGTAGTATTGTGTTCTCCTCTAGGGACTATGACCTATCTAGCTTCATGTTCTTAGTCTAACAATGGTACTAGGTATGGACTTTAACTTGCAGAATGGTCCTTAAATCAAATGAAAAAGCATTTCATTACTCCCCTAACATTTATGCAACTATTGCATTAGTGGGGATATATTGCCAGGAGTACTTATTGTTTTTATCTTATTTTATTTTTACATTTATTTATTTATTTATATCCCAAATAGTGCACTCTCTTGGTTCCCCCACATCACAGATACCCTTCCCCAGCCCCCTCCCCTTCTCCTCTGAGAGAGTGGGGTCCCCCTGAGTAACCCCCACCTTGGCATATCAAGTCTCTGCTATGTTAGGTCCATTCTTCCCTCAATTCTTCCAGAAGAGTCCCAGACCTCAGTCCAATGTTTGGCTGTGGTAACTGCATCAGTTTCAGTCAGCAATTACTCCTGGGAGCCTCCTCCGTTTCAGGACTCTGGGGCTTCCTAGAGATTTCCTCCACCTAACCCACCCCTCCAGCTGCTGCAGATTTCCATTCATTCTCCTGTCCCTCTGACCTTCTTTCCTGTCTCTCTTCACACCTGCTCCACCACATTCTCCTTCCCTTCCCCTCTCCCACTCACTTCTTTCCCTCCCTCTGTATCCTATAACTATTTTATTCCTTCTTTTAAGTGTGATTCAAGGATCCTAGTCTGGGACTTCTTTCTTGTTTGGCTTCTTTGGGTCTGTGGGGTATATTATGGGTATTGTGTGTTTTACGGTTAATATCCACTTATCAATGATATTTTATTTACCTATTCTTCTTTGAGGTACATCTGGGTTGTTTCTAGATTCTGGCTTTTATGTATAAAGATGTTATGAACATAGAAGAGCATGTGATATGGTGGAACATCTTTTGGGTATATGCCAGGAAATGTATAGCTGGGTCTTGAGGTAGAACTACTTCCAATTTTCTGAGAAAGTGCCAGATTGATTTCCAGAGCAATTGTACAAGTTTTCAATTTCACCAGCAATGGAGGAGGATTCCCATTTCTCTATATTCTCTCTAGCATGTGCTGTCACTTGAGTTTTTGATCTTAGGCATTCCGATTAGAGTAAGGTGGAATCTCCATAATGCTATCAGGAATACCTATAGCAGATAAACAATTTCAGCAAAGTGGTTGGGTATAAAATTAACTCAAAGAAATCAGTAGCTTTCCATTATACAAATGATAAACAGGCAGAGAAAGAAATTAGGGAAACAACACCCTTCACAATAGCCACAAATAATATAAAATATCTTGGTGTAACTCTAACCAAGCAAGTGAAAGACCTGTATGACAAGATCTTCAAGTCCCTGAAGAAAAAAATTAAAGAAAATTATGAGAAGATGGAAAGATCTCTCATGTTCATGGATAGGTAGGATTAACAGTGAAAAACAGCCATCCTACCTAAAGCAATCTACAGATTCAATGCAATTCACGTCAAAATTCCAACACAATTTTTTTACAGATCTTGAAAGAGCAATTCTCAACTTCAAAGGGAAAAACAAAAATCTCAGGATAGCCAAAATAATCTTGAAAATAAAAAATCTTCTGGAGAAATCACTATCCCTGTCATCAAGCTATACTACAGAGCAATAGTGATAAAAAACAAACAAACAAACAAAAAAAAACTGTGTGATATTGGTACAGGAACAGACATGTTGATCAGTGGAATAAAATCGAAGACCCAGAAACAAACACACACCGAAGGACATTTGATTTTTTGACAGAGAAGCTAAAACCGTACCATGGAGTAAAACAAAGCATCCTTAACAAATGGTGCTGGTCTAACTGGATGTCTCCATGTAGAAGACTGCAAAATAGCTCCATATTTATCACCCCTCACAAAACTCAAGTCCAAGTGGATCAAGGACCTCAACATAAAACCAGAACACATGAAATTTAATAGAATAGAAAGTGGGAAATAGCCTTGAACACATTGGTACATGAAACAGTTTCCTGAACAGAATACCAATGATTCAAGGCTCTGAGATCAACAATTGATAAATGGGACCTCATGAAACTGAACAGCTTCTATATAGCAAAGGACACTGTCAATGGGAAAAAAAATGGTAGCCTATAGACTGGGGAAAGATATTCTTAACATTACATGTGAGAGAGGGCTAATATCCAAAATAAAGATATAAATTTTGACTACAACAAACTAAATAAACCAGTTAAAGAATGGGTTTGGAGCTAAAAAGGAAACTCTCAACCGAGGAATCATGAATGGCTGAGAAACACTTGAAGAAATGCTCAACATCCTTAGTCATCAGGGAAATGTAAATCAAAATGACCTGAGATTCCAGGAGTCCTTGTTGTAGTTCACATCTGGATTACTTTTCTCCTTCACTGTCATGTACAGCACCTTCCAGCACTTAAAAATTAGCCATTAGCAAGAGTCTTGCAGGTCAGTACCAGGGTTCATTATCATGGTCTTTGATCTATTTACTATGTTGTCCAATTTAGTTTGTTAATACTGACTTGAGGATTTTTTTTTTTGCATTTATATTCATAAGGAGTAGTAAATAGGAATTTATGATTTTGTTGCCCTTATCTAATTTTGGTATTAAGGGAATGCTGCCTTTGTAAAGTGAGCTTGGAATGGCTCCCTTTCTTTGCATTTTAAGCAAAGTTTGGGGAGCATTTATGCTCTTGCTTCCCTGAAGCCTTAGTAGAACCTAACAATGAGTATCTTGCATTCTAGGCTTATCTTTTTTGGAAGCACAATTTTAATACTGCTTTAATCTCATGGCTTACCTTTGATATGTATACATTTGACATTTTTTAGTTCCTATGTGTATATAATTTTATGTATTTCTTCTCGATGTTTTGGTCTATTGAAACGTAAACTTTCAAAATATCTTCCCCCAAACTTCTGTATATCAGAGACATTTTATGTAACATCCCCCTTTTATCTGGATTTTTATTTTTTTGGATATCTACTTTGGATGAGGATTCTCTGCTTTGGGTGAGGATTTATCATTTTAAAAAATCTCGTCAGAGAGTTAATTTTTGATTTCTGTGTCCTTTATACTGTTCTTGTTCAACCTTCATTTGATCAATTTCTACCCCATGTTTGTTTGTTTGTTTGTTTTTGTCTACTGTTTTTGTATCTGGCTAGTTCTTCTCTCTCTAAGATTTGGGAGTGCATCACTTGGTTATCTGCATGAGCAATCTTTTCTGTTTAATTTCAGGCACTCATAGCAAGAAGCTTTTGCTATTAGAATTGCTGTCCCTGAGCCCCCAAAGACTGTAGTAAATTGCGTTTGTACTTTCATTTTACTTTAGGAAACTTTCAACTTGCCTCATGATTTTTTTTTTTGTTAGAGTTCAAATGAATATTGTCAAATTTTCATGTGTTCAGATATTCTCTCTCTCTCTCTCTCTCTCTCTCTCTCTCTCTCTCTCTCTCCCTCCCTCCCTCCCTCCCTTCTCTTTCTTTCTTTCTTTCTTTCTTTCTTTCTTTCTTTCTTTCTTTCTTTCTTTCTTTCTTTCTTTCTTTCTTTCTTTCTTTCTTTTGATTTCTAATTTTATTCCATTCTTAACTAACACAATATAATAAGTTATTTCCATTTTTTTTTTAACTTGTTAAACTTCTCTCATTGTGGGACCATGAAAATCAGCCTGTTTTCTGGTCGAGCAAAACTTACTCTGGAGACCCAGTAGAAACTCTACAAGGGACAGAACAGTGAGCCATGCTCCCAGACAGACATGCTCCCAGCCTGACACCACAGAGTCCCCAACTCCATAATCCCATGACTATCAGTCACAGAGATATAGTCCCAAGCTCTTGGCATTGGCTAGACCCCACCCTCACAGCTACCTGACAATAGTCAGGTATGCTCTGCCCCACAGTTACCTGGCAACAAGGTAGCCCAGCCTACTATTAGAAAGAGATGCTTGGCCCCTCCTCTCTCTCTTAAGCTCTCACCTTTCTTATTCTCATCTCTAGCTCTCCTTCTCTCCCTCCTTTTCCCCTTCTCTCCACATGGCCATGGTTGGACTCTCTCTTTCTATCTTCTCTCTTTCTGCCTTTCTACAATAAAGCTCTAAAACCATAGACTATCCTGCTCATCGAGACTCGGTGTTGGGCAACAGAGTGGACTTTCCTCTAAAGAGCTGCATCTAACCTCCCACCAGAAAGCCTTCCTAAACTCCAGCCACTGACCGGACCAAGGACTTTCACCCCCATGGAAACCACCAAGTTCCCTCTATCCCCCTGCCTTCTTCTCCCTTCGGCCCTTCGACTGATCAAGCTGCCCCCTGGGCTCCCACTTCATTCTTAGCTCTTCTGCAACACACAGCTGCATCTGGGATGTCCGAGACTGAGAACCTGTCATCTTTGGCCTCCATGAAGCCCAGAGACCTTGGACCCTCTCCATCCCCTGTGGACTGGGGTTTTGTGGCTTTCCATAGCCAGATGCCTACCATCTGGCTTCATGGTGAGCATGCCCATCTACAGCACCGAAACTCTGCAGGAAGTGGGTTCTCTCCCACCCCCTTTATTTCCCCACACCCGCTGCCCCACATCTCATGTCACATAACATGACATATTTTGGAATAAAATCCATGGGCCACTTAGAATGTGTATTCCTCAGCTATAGCGTGGAATATTTTGTGATGCCTGTTAATCTATTTGATTTTCTTTTGAGTAATGACATCTTCATTGATTAAAGTAGGGTATTCAACTATCCCAGTATTAAAGTACCTGGATCTACTCTTTGTGTCCAGTAGTGCTTGTTTTTATAAAACAGAGTATACCAATGTTTGGGGCCATATAAATTACTTTTACATTGCTTAGATAGAATGCCCTGACAAATAGCACATATGGAAAGAAAAGGGCTTATTTTGGCTTTCAGTTTTAAAGGGATAGAGTCCATAATGGTGTAATAGCAGGGGCTGGAAGCAGAGTGATCATGCTTTATCTACATATAGGAAGTAGGAGAGAGAGGAACAGACAGAGAGACAGAGAGAGACAGAAAGAAAGAGACAGACAGACAAAAAGAACAGGAAATGAGGCAAGGCTGGAAACCCTCAAACTGTGTTCCTGGTACCATATTTGTTGCATCAGAGCTTCATCTCCTAAAGGTTCTGTTACTGTTCCAAACAGTGGGGCCAGCTGAGGATTAAGATTTCAAGCTCATGAGGCTCTGTAGGGCCTATCTCATTTAAACCATCACAGACATGTATGTATTTCCAGTTTTATGTCTTCTTGGTTGATTGTTCCCTTTATTAACATGTAGCTACCCTTTTTAATCTCTTGTCTGATTTGTCATATATGAATGTAGATGCTCATGCTTGTTTTCAATTTCTATTTTCTTAGACTATCACTTTCTATTTGTTTACCTTCAGCCTTGTATATCTCTTGGCCATTGAATCTTTTGCATTTAGAAAAGGGTTGAGTGTTGTTTTTCAGTCTACACAGCCATTTTTAACTGGAGAATTAAACTCATTACATTTAGTGATACTATTGAAAGTCATACTAATTTTCTTTTATGCACTTTAGTGGTCTGCTGGGTTATCTACTAAATATTTAATTATTTCCTAGTTCTTATCTGTCTGTGTCATCTCCTCTTGAGATTTATTCATTCACATTTATTCATTTCTTCTTCCTTTGTGTGCAGTTTTCCCTTACACATCTTTTGTAACACTGTTGTATTGGTCATGAATTTCTTTAGCTGATGCTTATCATGATAGGTCTTTATTTCTCCTTTTATCTTATAGGATAACTTTGATGGGCATAACGTTTTTGGTTAATGGCTATTTTCTTCATAGCTTAAAATTCATCAGCCTAGCTGTTTTGTGTTTATGTTTTCTATTGAGAATTCTGCTGCTAGTCTTTAGGCAATTTTGTACTCCTCTTTTCTAGATTCTCGTATTCTGTCTTTATTCTCTAATTTTGACCCTTTAACTAATCTCATGTTAAAAGATTCTTTTATGGTCATACTTATTTATGTTCTATTTTCCTATCTATCTATCTATCTATCTATCTATCTATCTATCTATCTATCTATCTATCTAATCTAATCTAATCTAATCTAATCTATCATTTAGGATCTCACATAGTCCAGGATGGCTTCATGTTCAATATGCAGCTTAGGCTGGCCTTGAATCCTGATTCTCACGCTTTTGCCTCCCAAGACAATTCTAGTAGCAAAAGCTTCTTTCTATGAGTGCCTGAACTTAAACAGAAAAGAATGTTCATGAAGATAACCAAATGATGCACTTCCAAATCTTAGAGAGGAGTTCAGCACATGTCACCATGCCAGCTAATATCTTCCAGATGTGGATGCTTATATGTTTCCTATGTTTGAACAATTAAACAAATAGTTTAACCACATAGTTTTCTATTCTTTTAACTTTTATCTTAGCTCTTGCTTATACACCAAAAACTCATAGATTTGATCTTGGAATCATGTCTCCAAGATCTGGAAATCTGTATTTTAGTGTTAGCTCACTCATTATTGCTTCTGAATGTAATAATTCTTAAATCCTATCTTCAATCCACGATATTCTTTCTTTCACCAGTTCTAATGAGTTGGTGACACTTTCCATTGACTTTCTTATTTGCTTTATTGAGCTTTCATTCCCAACATACTTCCCCCTTTTGAAAAAGAATCACAATATCTTTGCTGAAAATTTCATCTAAGTACTGAATTTCTTGTCCAGATTGTAAGTTAATTTCATTCATCACTCCCAAAATTTTAGATTGCTACTATGAGGTAGTGTTTTAAGAGACACACTGAAGATTTTTGATCCAGGAGGTTTGAATTTTGCAGAACACAGTGACCAGTCATCCTAACCTCTGTGCTGAGGAGTGATCCTCTTTCTTGAGGATAACTATAGATGTGGAGAACTCTGAAGCCATGGCTGGATAATTGATTATTTTGGACATAACTCTTTACCATGTGCGATTTGCTGCTGGAAAGGCTGAGAACTCTGAAACCAAGTATGGCTTGGCATGGCAGTTTTCTTCCTCCCACAGGGTAGTTCACTGGTAGACAGGGTCTTCAAGTGCTGAGGTAGGCAGGCAAGCTGAGTGCTAGGGTTCCTCAAATCTCAGCCTCCAGTGCAGGACCCAGTGTTGTGTGTCTGAAACCAATGATCCACATGGCATAATGGCCACATTATATCACACAGTGCTACACCATCTTGTTTTTTAATGAAACCACTCATAAATTTATTACATAGCATTGTATAATCTTTTCAGAAGATAAAATGTTCTTTGTCTCATTTACCAGTTAGGAAGAAATACTAATTCCTTATTTTTTGAAGAAGTAAAATTTGAACACTGAGTAAAATAAACATTTATACATTTTTGTAATTTTTTGTATTATCAAGGTTTTAAACATCATATGTATTAAAGATTTGCCATAAGGAAATGTAATTAAGTTCTACTAATGAGTAATGAATGTACTTCAGCAATATCAGTAATTTGGAACATGTGATAAATGAAATTAGGGCTCAAGAAAATTAGTTTTTATTAGTTTAAGGAGTATAAACCACAAAGAAATGACAAGCCTCTCCACTTCAAGGCAATTATATAAAAAACAAAATAATGTATGTATTCCTTAAATATTAATTTTGATGAATTCTCACTTAAAATGCTAATATGGTTTTTAATGTATCCTAAGAATCTTATTCCCCATATGTTTTAGGTATGCATTGAAAGATCTTTGCCATGGAAGGTCCCAGAAGTATAATAGCATATCTTTGAAACTTAGTCATCATGTATGATATACTTTTGCTAGCATGATGTACATTAAAATGGCACAAGTCCTTTTCAACTTTATCACTGTCTTCTTGGAGTCCCAATGTCACTTATCTTGGATAAAGATAAACATCATCTTAAAGATTAGCTAAAAATTATGGGGCATTTCAATTTAGTTGTTGTATTTCCCAGTTATCATTAGTATTAGAGCTCAGCTAATGCCTTATATGCTGGCTTGATCCACATGACCACAGAAACTCTGGGCAGCAATCCTTTTGTAAGCACCATTTTTATAAGACATGAACACTAAGCTTTGAAGAACTAATTTAATTAATTCTTGGAGAAGAAGTAGATTCACTGAATAATGTAGACCACATAAACACTGCCATTTTGTGTACCTATTGATTTGTTGACACCTTTCTATTTGTAAAGCCAACATCTCTTTTTTAAAGTTTAAATTTTTTAAAATATTATTTATTTTTATGTGTATGAATGCTTGCCTGTATATATATATATATATATATATATATATATATATATATATATATACTAAGTATGTGTCTGGTTCTCATGGAATTTGAGCTACAGACAATTGTGAGCCACCTGATATGGGCGCTAGAAAGTGAACATGTGTCCTCTGCAGGAGCAGCAAGGACTCTTTACTACTGACCCATCTCTGCAGCCCCCAAAGCATTTGCTTTTGTAATTTTTGGAGAAATAAATAGAGGAAGGGTGGGTGGGAGAAAGAGAGAGAGGAGAGAGGAAGAGGGAGAAGAAGCAGAGAGACAGATATGCTACATGTGGAAGCTAGCAGAGGGCTTTTGAACCCCTGTAGATGGAGTTACAGGCTTTTGTGGGACACTCAGTATAGGTGCTGGGAACTGAATGTGGTTTCTCTGGAAAACCAAGTGATCTTAGCTTCTAAGACATTTCTCTAGCCTCTCAATATCTCATAATTTAAGTGGTCAACTCTGAAACTATATACATATAAATAACATTAGGCAAACAGCAGGTTTTCTTTATACACTTAGCAATATCTACTCCTATACATGAATATATTTTTAAATATATGCATGAATACATATGAAACACTATTGTTATATATGTACACACATACAACAAATATATAGTATATATTGTATTTATTTGTTGTAGTACATAGTTTATATGTTATATATTCTATATATATCATATAATATATAAATACTACACATATATGTGTGTGATATATGTGTATATATGAATTTGCTATTAATTTGAGATATATCAAGGAAGATTAGAAGGTAGATATGATGTACTTATATTTTAATTTCAGGAAATATTAATATATTTGAAGACAAATGAATGTTTCTTAGTTTTACTTATGAACTTGTAGTTAAAGGACCATTTTATTTTTTACAATTCATCCATCCCTTTTATAGGCTCATGCCCATTTATATTTCACAGTGTTTCATGACATTTTACTCTGGGCAGATATATTAGGCAATGTTCATTTTATTGCAACCAATGGAAGGAAAATTACTCTGACTAACTCAGGCAGAAAACAGAGCTACTCCATAGAATTAAAAAAACAAAACAGCTAAGCAGTCATGCTTCTGGGTGGCAGGAATGGATGATCCAGGGCCTTAGGGAGACTCTAATGGAGCTAGTGTTATAGAGTTGACTTAGTTGTCAGGCAACCATGTCTACACGGGACCCTAGGTCCCTCTGTTTAAATTCAGTCTTCATGAAAAAACATAAATCCATCCCATTTGCTTCTAATGTTCCTAGCTTTTGATCTGGTAGCCATGGCCAGAACCGGGGTAGGAGAACAGAACTGGCTTTCTTGTGGGTCATTTTGTGTTTGTCACAAAAACAATATCATTCTCTTCAGGGATGATAGGACCTTTGAAATAACTTATTCCCCAAATAACAGTAATTTCATAAAGTTCGTATCAAATCTCAGAATCTTTATACGGCTTATATCTGAAGCTCTGCTTATTTTTAATCCATCAATCTGACTGCTGGGCCTGGGCAGTGCTACAGTCATGACTGTGGCAGCCATCTGTAACAAATGCCTTCCCTGCTTCTGGGCAGGATAAGCTCACCTATCGGTTATCAAAAAGAAATAACAGCAAGTGGGAGGGAGGGCCTAGCAGAAAGAACTCTTCTCGAGTGCTAGGAAGCAATTTACTCTGTAGTTAATTTGTGTCTCCATTACCAAATATTTTCCCCTCAATTTCAAATCTGTTCCTGATGGCTTATGGGCCTCCTGGAGTTTTTGTTACTCCATTATTGCATGTTAGGAAATGCATGAAATGAATCTGGACAGTGCTTTATTTCAATCTATCTGTAGAGTCTGTGAGAGATTTTCTGACCACAACAAGCTTTGCTTTGATGTTCCTTTGGTTCTTTCATGTTCATTTACTGTGGCAAAGAAGGGCTGAGGTGAACCGTAGCTCCCTGGCATACGGACTTGCCCAGGTGGAAAATTTTGCTACTGCATTCAGCAAAATTTTCCAAGCTGAACTAAAGCCATATTCCCTGAAGTTAAAATGCCAAAAGATAAATTTAGCAGTACTCTTGAGATGGGAGATAGAGAGATGGCTTAGAAGTTAATAGCACTTCCTCTTGTCTCAGAGGACCTGGGTTTTGGTTCTCAGCACTCACATCAGATGACACACAAACGTCTATAATTCCAGCCCCAGGAGGCCTGATGCCCACTGACACTCATCAGTACCTGTGTGCACATGATGTATAGAAACTCCTGAATGCACACACATACACATAATTGAAAATACATCTGTAAGAAAAACTCTGAAGGTTCCCAGAAGAAACCTAGTGGAATTTCATGTAAGCTAACACTTCTCTTTTTTCAGTTTAATTAAAAACGAGAAACTAGGAAGGGGTGGTAGTGAAGCTGGAGGAAGGCCATTGTGCTCTTTTTTTTTTTTTTTAAAATTAGGTATTTTCTTTCTTTACATTTCAAATATTACCCCATTTCCTGGTTTCCCCTCTGAAAATCCCCTATTCTGCACCACCACCCCGCTCACCAACCCACCCACTTCCTGGACTTGGCATTCCCCTACACTGGGGCATAGAACATTCATAGGACCAAGGGTCTCTCCTCCCATTGATGAGCAACAAGGCCATCCTCTGCTACATATGTGGCTAGAGCCATGGGTCCTTCCATGTATACTCTTTGGTTGGTGGTTTAGTCCCTGGGTGCTCTGGGGATGGGTGTGCTGGTTTGTTCATAGGGTTGTTGTCCTATGGGGCTGCAAACTCCTTTAGCTCCTTGGGTCCTTTCTCTAGCTCCTCCACTAGGGACCTGTATTAGTCAGGGTTCTCTAGAGTCACAGAACTTACGGATATGCTCTATATAGTAAAGGAATTTATTGATGACTTACAGTCTGCAGTCCAAATCCCAACAATGGTTCAGTAGTAGCTGTGGATGGAAGTCCAAGGATCT